>NC_090821.1:4547763-4847763 GCF_000390325.3 Nicotiana tomentosiformis
ATATGAATTGAACTTTTAGGATATAAATTGGTGTAATTAGGAAAAAATAATTATCTTGAATTAACTAAAAAGATATAATTAATTTATAATTGTAGAATAAATTAATTTGTTCTTGTGAATCGAACTTTTAGGGTATGGGTTGAATTTCTTTAGTTTAGTTAGTTTATGTTTAAACTCGTAGGATATGAATTGAAATTTTAGTTTTTAGGATTTGTTCTTGTGAATTGAACTTTTAGGATATGAATTGAACTTTTAATATATGAATTGGACCTTTTGGATATGAATTGAACTTTTAGGATATAAATTGGTGTAATTAGGAAAAAATAATTATCTTGAATTAACTAAAAAAGATATAATTAATTTATAATTATAGAATAAATTAATTTGTTCTTGTGAATCGAACTTTTAGGGTATGGGTTGAATTTCTTTAGTTTAGTTAGTTTATGTTTAAACTCATAGGATATAAATTGAAATTTTAGTTTTTAGGATTTGTTCTTGTGAATTGAACTTTTAGGATATGAATTGAACTTTTAAGATATGAATTGGACCTTTTGGATATGAATTGAACTTTTAGGATATAAATTGGTGTAATTAGGAAAAAATAATTATCTTGAATTAACTAAAAAAGATATAATTAATTTATAATTATAGAATAAATTAATTTGTTCTTGTGAATCGAACTTTTAGGGTATGGGTTGAATTTCTTTAGTTTAGTTAGTTTATGTTTAAACTCGTAGGATATGAATTGAAATTTTAGTTTTTAGGATTTGTTCTTGTGAATTGAACTTTTAGGATATGAATTGAACTTTTAAGATATGAATTGGACCTTTTGGATATGAATTGAACTTTTAGGATATAAATTGGTGTAATTAGGAGCCAATAATTATCTTGAATTAACTAAAAAAGATATAATTAATTTATAATTGTAGAATAAATTAATTTGTTCTTGTTTTATTTGTATAGATGGAACATCGTACTTGGATGTACAATAGAAATTATCCTAATCGGCGGGGATTGCGGGAGGATTTTGTAGAAGGGGTTGATGACTTTATTAGACATGCAATGTCACTTCCACCATACCAAAGTGAAGGAGTAATTAGGTGCCCTTGTGTCAGGTGCGATTGTATGAAGTTTAAAAAATCGGAGGAAGTTAAGCTTCATCTTTATAGGAAGGGGTTTATAGAGAATTACTTTGTGTGGACTAATCATGGAGAGATCGATGGTAGCTGTGGGATATTTCATAACATGGTTGTCGGTGAAAGTAGTAGGTCGGTGGAAAATACAAATCTTGATTCTAGAATTCAGGATATGGTTGCGGATGCTTTTGGGATGCACTTCGGGGGTGAGCCCAATGAAAATGTTGAACAAACTCCTAATGATGACGCAAAATATTTTTATGAACAGTTAGAGGAAGCTAGTCGTCCACTACGTGAAGGAAGTCCGCACTCTGAGCTGTCTGTTGCAGTTAGATTACTAAGTATCAAATCTAATTGGAATATTTCTCAAGCAGCCATGGACTCTTTCATTGACCTTATGAGTGAACTAGTTGACCCTAATATCAACTTACCTGGTGATTTTATAAGGCAAAGAGATTGGTTTCTAAGTTAGGACTTTCGTCAATGAGAATTGATTGTTGTGACGATGGTTGCATGTTATATTATAAAGATGATGCAACTTTAGACAGTTGTAAATTTTGCGAAAAGCCTCGTTTCAAGAGGCTTTCCAGCGGGAATATGGTCGTTGTCAAGGCGATGCATTATTTACCTCTTATACCTAGGTTAAAGAGGTTATATGCGTCGATGAGTTCTGCTCCTCATATGAGATGGCACTTTGAAAATAGAAGACCACCTGGTGTTATGTGTCATCCTTCAGATGGAGAAGCTTGGAAGCACTTTGATAGGACATATCTAGATTTTGCTAGTGAACCAAGGAACATTCGATTAGGTTTGTGTGCGGATGGCTTCACGCCTTTTTCTATATCTGCGACACCATATTCATGTTGGCCTGTCTTTCTTACACCTTATAATCTACCACCTGAGTTGTGTATGACTAGTCCATATATATTCTTAAATTGTATTATCTCCGGTCCATGTAATCCGAAAAGTTTGATTGATGTATATTTGTAACCTTTGATTGATGAGCTAAAACAATTGTGGTATGATGGTGTTGAAACATATGACATATCAACCAAGAAGAATTTCAATTTGTGTGCTAATTTAATGTGGACTATTAATTATTTTCCTGCGTATGGAACGTTGTCTGGGTGGATGACTGCTGGAAAGCTAGCTTGTCCTTACTGCATGGAAAATAGTAAAGCGTTCACTTTGAAACATGACCGAAAGCAATCATGGTTTGATTGTCACCGTCAATTCTTACCTGATGATCATGAGTTTAGAAGGATGAAAAATGCATTCAAAAAGAATAAAGTGGAATATGATTCTCCACCTCCGATACTTTCAGGTGAGGAAATTTGGGAGAGGGTCCAGAACTTCAGTAAAGTTACTGAGGCTCCACCTTATAGATTCCCCGGATATGGTGTTAATCATAATTGGACGAAACAGAGTATATTTTGGGAGTTGCCTTATTGGAAGGATAATCTTCTCCGACACAACCTTGATGTCATGCATATTGAGAAGAATTATTTTGATAATTTGTTCAACACAGTGATGGATGTTAAAGGTAAGACAAAAGATAACCCGAAGGCTAGAATGGACTTACAAGAATATTGCAGGCGGCCTGAATTATACTTGCAGACAGCAAACAATGGTAAGGTGTTCAAGCTCAAAGCAAGTTACACATTCACTTTGGAGGAAAGACGACAAATTTGTGATTGGGTTACGAAATTGAAGATGCCTGAGGGTTATGCGTCGAATCTTGGAAAAAAGGTAGATATGGAGGTAGGGAAGTTGAGCTATTTGAAAAGTCATGACTGCCATGTTTTCATGGAGACCTTAGTGCCTATTGCATTTTGTGGTTTGCCTGAAAGAATCTGGAAACCCATCACAGAGATTAGTTTGTTTTTCAAAGACTTGTATTCTACCACATTAAGGGAAGAAAACCTATTTCGGATGGACCAGAACATCCGTGTAATTTCTAGTAAGATGAAAAAAATATTCCCATGTGATTTCTTTGATGTGATGGAATACCTTCCAATACACCTTGTACACAAGGCACGACTTGGAGGGCCTGTTCAATGCAGATGAATGTATCCCTTTGAGAGGTAATATTATAAGTTTGATGTAATATTCTATTTTATTTGAATGTTCTTCGCTAACATGAGATTATGTAGGACAATTGGCAAATGCAAATAATTTGTTAAGCAGAGGAATAAGATTGAAGGATCTATATGCGAAGCCTATCTTGCAAAGGAAACTGCACATTTTTGTTCTTATCATTTTGAGAGTAACGTGCCATGTTCTAGGAATAGGCCCAATAGGCACACAGTCGAATGTGTGAATGATCCATTATATCTATCAATGTCCATATTCAATCAACCAGGCCGATGTTCTAAGGATGTTAGAAAGAGAAGTTTGAGTGATATGGAGTACAAGTCAGCTACACTTCATGTGTTACTAAATTGTCCCGAAGTTGTACCATTTCTCAAGTAAGTATTGATTTATTAGTTATCAAAATGTAAAATTTACTGTGACTACATAATGCAACTACTAAAAATATTTGATATGTCACAGTCACTTCGTGGATCAATTTAGACATGATGCTGTATATACGAGATTTGATACGTGGTTCAAACAGTTTGTAAGTATGTGTGTGTGTGTGTGTGTGTGTGTGTGTGTATATATATATATATATATATATGTAGTGAATGTATAAAAATTGATTCATAAGTTGTGCTAACTTATGAATTTATTTAACTCTATGTAGGTAAATAATCCAAATAATGGTGTAAATCAATTTTTGAAAGATATATCTTGGGGACCTGGGCTTCAGGTCACAACAATGTCTAAGTACGTAGTGAATGGTTATAAGTTTCATACAGAGGATTGCTCTAAAAATAAAAATAGCAACAACAGCGGGGTGTGGGTTCAAGGTGGTGATGGCAACCAAGTTGGAGATATTGATTATTATGGTGTGGTCAAAGAAATATTACAACTAGAATATACAGGTTGGCCATATAAGAAATTGATACTCTTTAGATGCAAGTGGTTTGACCCAAATCCAACAAGAGGTACAAGAGTACACAACCAATACAACATAATTGAGGTTAATCATACGAGGGAGTATGATCGCTATGATCCTTTCATAATTGCACATAACGTTAGGCAAGTGTATTATGCTCCTTATCCATTGCGGCGGAATAAGTCTGATTGGTGGGTTGTAATAAAAACTAAGCCTGTAGGTAGGGTAGAAGTCGAGAATGTGCTAGATGTTGCATATCAAAACAATATCTCCAATGTTCACCAAATAGTGGACGATCAGTTAGAAAATGATTTGGAACATCCTGAACGTATATTGGAAGAAGTTGATATAAATGAAGTAACAATTATAGAAAATAAGGACGAAGAATCAACTGATGAAGCTCAAACAAGTGAGGACGAAGAATTCTCGGACGAGGAACAATACGTCGATGAGGATTAAAAAGTTGGTTTTTTAAAGCACTCTCATTTTATAGCTAGTTTCTTATATGTTTCAATCTAAATGTGTATTATATTATGCAGATGGCAGGCAAGGGTCAAGGTAACAATGACCCTACTAGTTCTCGGGGTCGAGAAAAGGGTAGGAAGGGAAAGAGGAGGGTAGAAAATAATACTCCCTCTTGTCCACCCTTTTCAGAGATGCCTATGTCTTATCCTCCACCACACGGCTATACTGAGCTGCCACAGCATCACGAGCCGTACACCTTCATTCAGACACTAAGTCTTCCATCACAGGGCCATAGGACTATACGTCCGACATACAGTCCAGCTGCCTCACAACCATCTGCATCACATCCATATGGATCACATCCCTACATATCACAGCCACATAGATCGCATCCATCCATGTCACAGCCACTCGGGTCACAGCCACTCGGGTCACAGCCATCGGTATCACATCCACTTGGGTCGCATCCAGCTATGTCGCTGTCACAGGGATCGCAACCATCTTCATCATCGACTCCATCTATTGCAGGCCTTCGCCTGCGAGGCAGTAGCTCTGACCCGCCTACACCGTCTTCACATGCCTCTAATACACATGCTTCGGATGGTAATGACGAGGTAGTGCATTATGATTGATATGGCAGGATCAGCATAGTCCCCGAGGGTGATGGGTAAGTGTTATTCATTATTTTTGCGTTTATTGATTTGTAACATTTTTACTAAGATATTAATGTGTTTTTATTGTTAAATTACAGGTTTAGGCCGGGTAATAAGACTACTAGGATAATCACCAATGCCATCAGAAAGCTTTATGATGGCCCTTATGCGACTTGGACTGATTGCCCATTCTCACTGAAGGAGCAAATTTTCAATCAATTTAAGGTATAAATGTTCTTTTAAACAGTTTAATAATTTATATTTATGATATTTCCATCTAATATTTAACTTTTGAAATATAGAGCAAGTGTGTATGGGAAGACCGCTATAGCGCGGAAGTGGCTACAAATTTTTATCATAAAGCTCGCAAGAGATTGGCGGATGCTTTCTCGGATGCTAGAAAGAAGAACAAGAGGCCTGGCTGGTTACTTGAGAATTTGTGGAATGATTTGCAAAGGCAATGGCTTACCGCATAGTTCTTAGAGAGGAGCGAAAAAGGAAAGAAAGCTCGCGCATTCGAGAAGGGAGACTCCTTGCACACTGGAGGTGCGATCAGCCTAGGGACAATAAAAAGAAGATTGGTATGTAATTGCTTAAATTATTTTACTTTTCTAAGTATATCTATTCTGTTTATTAACTAAATTAATTTATTTTCAGGAAAAGAAGTATGGGCGTCCAATGAGTCATGATGAGCTATTCAAGGAGACACATATTGTGAAGAAGAAGAAAGAGGGGGATCAAGATAGGTGGGTCGAGGACCGGGCCTCGACTGCATATGTAAGCTTTTAATTTTCTTTAAGTATTATAATTTACTTTTATAAAAATTTTGAAATACTAATTTAATTTAAAATAATATAGGGTCGCTACCAAAGTAACGTGGAGGAATTCATCTGTAGTCATCCAGCTGGTGAATCGGGTGAGCCAACCCAACCTTCGGACGAGGATGCTGAAAGAATATGGTTGGAGTCTGTTGGCGGTCCAAAATGGGAGAAGGTATACGGGCTTCCTACTAAAAACTTCCATCGCTATAAGTGTGGAATGCGAGGAATAGGGACTTCCTCGCAAGGCGGGCAACTTAATAGGGAGAGCCTCTCCGCTAAAACAGGCATTTTATGCCAAATTAAACCCAGAAAAATCGACCAAAGTTGGTCGGTTTTTAATAAAAAAAATAAATTATTCCAAAATACCGATCAAAGTTGGTCGGTTAATGAACATTGAATTCCCAGAATTCAACATTACCGACCAACTTTGGTTGGTATTTTGCCTACACTGTTGAGATTACCGACCATAGTTGGTCGGTAATGTTTAATTTTAATTATTTTAAAAAAATATATATTTTCAATTACCGACCAAAGTTGGTCGGTTTTTTTTAATTTTAATAATTAATAAAAAAAATATAATTTAGTTAAACCGACCAACTTTGGTCGATAAAATTAAATTAATAAAATATGTTTCCGACCAAAGTTGGTCGGTAAGTAATTAAACTTGTCAGATGGTCGTTTTAAGCTACCGACCAAAGTTGGTCGGTAATTTCCGACCAACTTTGGTCGGTAAGCCATTCCGACCATCAAAATACCGTCCACACCGTAATGGTCGTGTTTTGGTCGGTAATTGGCCATAACCGACCAACTTTGGTCGATTTTTTTGGTCGGTTTTTAGCGAATTTCTAGTAGTGTCAGTTGAGTGTTGTTTTCATTTGATGCCACTATATATTGGGCAAAGATCATTTTTAGCATGTGACAGAAACTATTTACATTCGGTAGCCATAAAAGTGTATAAAATTTGTATTTTTTTTGTATAATATATTTTTTGTATATATATATATATATATATATATATATATATATATATATATATTTGACTATTATTTTGAGAGTGACTATATAATGTCATTTTCCCCTCTATTATATAAGCACAACTAGTATGTTATTTGGTATACCAAGCTCGATTGCAATTTTCCAAATCTGTTTTTGATTAATTTTGATAGAAGCAAGAAAATTATATTAAGTAATATTAAAGTTGGCAAAATAATGATTCAAAACATGACAACTTTTTTCACTAGTAAATACTTATTGTAGTTTCAGCAATATTCTTGTTGCCAACATGAATTTAGCTCATTTTTCTTTAATCCTTTTCACATCTATAATCAATAATTAAGCATAAATTAATGAGTCCAAACCGATCTCTGTTTCAAATCTGAAGATAAAAAATTGGATTGTTTACGATCCATAGACTCAGCTATGTCTGAATGTGAGAATGTGCCACTGGATCTTCCCCATAAGAACTATCATATCTTTTCGAAGATTTTGTCGCTGATAGTTAAGTGTCGAGTTGATTTCTGGATCACTAAACTAACAAAAATTATTATGAAAGTTATTTTACTTTGTTTTATAACTAAAAAGGCATTTTTATTTGTCACCGAAAAGTCACTTTCTTATGCACATTATAACTGAAAAGTCACTATGCTTTCGTGGGATATTTTCAATTGCCTTTTGATAATGTTGCATTTTTCTTTAACATAACCATTTAAAATATTAAATCCATCCATTAAAACAAAATGGTGCTAGCAATTAGTTTTTTTAGCACCAGTATTTTTGACAAAGCCTATAAATTTCTGACAAGACTAAAAATTCCTAACAAAATATTTGACCTAACGTAAACATACTAACATATATATAACTAACTTGACCCCAGTCACCAACCAATGTTGCAAAATTGAAGAGAGCTGACTTGGTCATTTCTCGTTCAGCACTATATATTTCCCAATATAGAAAGCATAAAAAAAAGAAAAAGAAAAATAAAATCACTGTCATGCCTATGATGACTTTAGTAAGGAAGTGAGACTAATGAAGTAATCTTCACTGCATGGAATTGTGAGACCTCCCATTGGATGGTTATATCCAAACTCTTCTTTAGCCCAATGTAACAAATCTTGAAATAATGGTTGGTTCAAATATGCTATTGGAACAACAAATCTCCTACATGTTTCACCAACATACACTGCAAAATGCCCCTTTGGAACTTGATTAGTTGTTGCTAACATGCTTCCATTTCTATGAGAAATCGATTTTCGAATTCGAAGCTTGTCTTTGGCATGAACTATACCAATTAAACCTCTTCCCATCTTCGACAAAAAAAAAAAAAAAACAACAACAGACACAATATAATTTTACCAGTCTGGTCCGGAGAGACACAAAATTTATCTCTATCTTCTGTAGAAAGACTGTTTTTGAAATTTTGAAAAAATAAAAGTGAATTGAAAATTTTGAAGTGTTTGCAATGGTAGCTTTGAGAAGTAGAGTTATATATAGAGACACTCAATTCATCAAATTGTGAATAAAGAAGAGTAAGTGAATTTGGTAAACATATGGGTAGATATTAGCAAAAGATCACATGGTATTGTTAATATATTTTAAGACAACATGTGCTACCACTTTAGGGTACAAAGAAGAATAATAAGAAGATTTCACTACTTAAAAAATGTGATATGCTAATATCTGTATCTGGCTCTCTACAAATAGTTCACTCACTTCATTTCAAAATTTACGATTGTTTGTTGATATACCTAATGGTGTTTCTCTATAAGTGAGGATCCCAAAGACGTTGTTCTCTATTATAGGAGCATTGAATTTGGACTTGCATTATTTAGTGGCAAATTTACAAGAAAAAAGTGAAGTGGGGTCATTGGGAAAATTATGCAGATTCTTGAAAATAGAGCCTCACCTCAGCTTGTGCATTTTTTCCTATTAAATTTGGTTAGTTACGTTGATCAAGAGTTGTAATGCCTTAATTGACAAAAAATTATGCTCAAGAATTGGATTTTAACTTTTGAAATTTGAACCTGTTTGTTTCTGAAGTGGATCTATTGCTATGATTCCTAAAAATAGAATTCTAAAAATTTAGTACATGACTGAAAAATCATTGTTTTGTTTTCACTTGTATATTCTAGTACACTTTAAGGAAACTGCATACTATATTTTTTCTGATACATTGAAAAGACTAGATAAATTACTTAAATCTCGCATAAGCTACATTGTTTGACTCAACCAAATGAAGAAACTCTATTTTCTTGAGCAAAACCTCCCAGATTATTATAGATTTTTAATGGTTGTAATATTCTTCGTTAGCCAAAAAGTCTGTACAGTTGTTTGCTTCTTCTCCAAATATGTGTAAATAGTAGCCTTGTTGATTTCAAACAAATACTTGAAGTCTTTAATAATAGGCATAAGGGGTTGACATCGTATGTTATCATTGTTAATAAGCTTGACAACATGTAGACAATCTGTTTCCACTTCTGAATCTTTACTATATAGCATGTACATGAACTCAATTTTGTTTCCTCAGTTAAATTTCGGATTTTCACGGATGATTATGAAATTAAGCTTCTATTGCATGCAAAAAAGTTACAACACCAAATTATGTAATTAAAGAAGTACCTTAACTGTCTTTACCGTCATTTTTATAAGTCGCATTTTATAATTGTGATTATAAATCGCATTTGGTAATTTATAAGTCGCATTTATAAATACGATTTATAAGTCATATTTGGCAACGATTTATAAGTCGCATTTGCTAATTATAAGTCTCATTTGGTAATTACGATTCGGTAATTTTATTAGTCACATTTGGCATTGCGATTATAAGTTGTATTTTATAATTTTAATTCACATTTACCAATTCTTTATATGTGGCATTGCCAATAGCAATTTGTAAACCATATGAATATTCTAATTTCTAACAAGTCGCATTAAATTACATTTCGATATCCATTTTATATCATATTTTATGTACTGAAAGTAAAGTGCACTAAAAAAACAATAAAATTTTCTTAATTATTATTATTAGTATTAGTATTATTAAGATTATTATTATTATTATTGTGAATACCTAATTTTTGTACTATTTTAACACCTCCTAAAGTCATTAGTGTTTTGTTGCTTTAATTATATTTCCCAATTTTTATGTCTTTGATTGCATATTTCCTATCATAAAAATACCAAAAAATAGTTCTTTCTTTATTTGTGCATTTTAGGAATTAACTAACTATTCAATTGGTGAATTAATCTAGTTAATTGATCATTTGAATAAGTTACTTAATTAATTTATTTGTTTGTGAAAATTAAGTTTAATAAGTAGGATTAAGAAAAAAATTGGGCCAAATTTGAAAGAGGAAGTGGCCAAAAGTGCAAGATAAGGGGCTGCCTTTGAAAGGGTCCGGAACGACGTAGTTTTGCCTCAAAACTACGTCGTTTCATTAAGTGACCCAAGATCAAATCTCACCCATTGATCACCCCTTGATCTAATGGTCCATATTTGATCTTTCAAGAGGTATTTAAAGCCTCAAAAATCTAAAAAATTTCCTCATTTCCCCCATAACTCTTTCTCTCTTCTCTCTCTTCTCTTCGCCGCCGCCGGAAATCACCCACCGGCGGCGAACCACCTCCAAACACCTCCAAATTAACACCATATAATCTCCACAACCTCCTCTTCCAATATCTCCAAACCAATTCCTTCAAAAAACCCTCAAACTCCTTGAATTTTAGATCTAAGAAACTTTAGCCGCCACTTTTTGGTCCAAATTCTTGAAGCTCCGGCCAATACCACCCTACAACACATACATGAATGGATAGAGCTCCACGAGACCTATCTTTTCCTACCCATTTCACCCCCAAAATCCTCGTCGCCGCCGGCCCGCTCCTCGCTGCCGACACGGCTCCACCGCCTCACCACCGCCAAAATGCCCCGAACCCCCATCTTAGCTATTTTTCGACTCAAAGACACTCGTTTCTTTTGGCGAGATGCTGAAACGCATTTCGTTCTAGCATCTACCCGAAAGAAACATGCGTTTTGGAGTCGGGTAGTCGCCTTTTAGCATCTTCGGCGTCTTCTTGTGGCTCGAACGGCTTCAAGCATACTTGTTAGGTATAATCGTCATCTCTTTAATTAATTTCTGATTTTTTTTTTATTTAGTAGATTAGTTTCTGATTTTTTATTTATTTATTTTTCTGTTTTGGTTATTTCTTGTTAATTAGAGTTTCAAGTTAGGTTTATTTAATTAGCTATCTCTATTTAGTTTAGTGGTTTGTTAGATTCGTTATTGATTTAAACATGATCTTTAGTGTATTAGTTAAATCGTTCACTTAGTTAGTCGATTATTTAGTTGTTGTTAGTCGTTGTCCGATTATTAACGATGCTCGTTCTGTTTTGAGCATTAGTTTGTGAATTTAGTTGTTTGTTTAGTAATTAGTTTGCACAAATCGAATTCATTCCCATCAAGTTGGTTTTAATACTTAGTTCAATTACGTTTTTAGTCTCGTCTATGCTTTGTCAGTTCATAGTTGTCCAAGTTTGATTTGTGTTGAGCAAGTAGTTTGTTGTTGATGGTTAAAATCTGAAGTTTAATTTATTTTATCACAAAATAGGGTAATAGTAGCTTACTTTTACTAGTAGGGTGGCTGAAAGAACATTTTTTCTCCTTGCTTCTGACACAGCAGATTTTCAGGTTGTCCTTTCACCTTTGGGACAGACCTTGAACAGTGTTTAGCACACAAAGTCAGTCTTTTGGACAGATTTTTGGTGAACCAAAATATGTCCAAAAAATCTAACTTTATTTGCCTATTGAAAGGGTTGCTTTTCTCCTATAAAAGGGACTCTCTTACACTTAGAATGCAGAGGCCTACTCACTGAAAAGGGGGACACTCTATTACACACTCTATCTTATACTGAGACACATCTTGGAGAGTTTCTTAAAGACATATATCTTTGAGAAAAATCAGCAGCTTAATACATATAACAAGATGAAATTTCAGAGTTTTGTAAGGATTATTTGAGTGCAAAAACCTCGAGAAAAATAGAAAGATCCCTTAGGCAATTTGTAAAGTTGATAGCTACCAATTTCAAGCATCTTTGTTGAGTTTTCTAGGTTGTCTTAACACTTGAGTTGTTGTTGTTTCTACTGTATTTGCTGCTGAGTTTTTTGTTGCTGCACTGCTGTATTTTATTATTCCACAAATCAGGTAACTTTCAAATTCTTATATTGCAGATTCTTTATGATAATAAGAAGGATTTGATCCCGGTTTGGTTGATGGAACATATTAGATCTGATTTTGTTTCAAGATGAATGTTATATTAGTGTTATCATCGTGTAAATCTGTTAAAAATTAGTTAAATTATCGTTTTATTCTTTATATATGTGATTGAAATTGCATTCTGTTAAGATTACTTAGTTTAAGGAAAAGATAAAGACTCCACTTTTAACCATGTTTGTTTAGTTTAGGCTCTTTTACGTAAGTTACTTTCATGGTTCATGTATAATTATCTAAGAAAGACTTCTAGCTTCAAATGTTTTGATGCTTTGAATTATAGTCAACATAATGTTATACTTAATATAGTTCTTCTCTTTAGCATTGAAGTATTACCTTTTTTGTAGTTTTTATATTTAGTCGTGATTTTTATGTTGTTAATGAGTGTAGTTTGATACGTGCTATGATTGGTGTAGATGAGTAGAAATATTATGTTAGTCCTTAAGAAATAGTTGGTTAAGAAGATAAAAGATAATAATTAGCATGTAAGTTTCTTTTATGAAAAAAATAATTTTTAGTTTGGACATCAATGTAAGAAGCAATTTGGGCTTAGAAGAATACTTGTTATTTTGTGTTGTCTTGGTCATCGAGGCTCTTAAGCAACATGGACCAAATAAGCTAAAATTTGTAGGCCCAATGACAATAGAAAGCAAGATGGGCATTTTTTCTTTAAATCCAATAACTTGTCTTTTGTTAAATAAAATAAGTGGCCCAATACCATGAAAGCTTAACATAAGCTTACCCGGGTTTAATGTCTTGCATTAGTGAAAATTATTTTTAATAATAATATATTTTTTTCAGTCGAACAAGTAATAAATAATAAAGAAGCGCTTTTTAATTAATTTAAGCGATAGGCAATTTTAGGCACGTTTGAGATGTAGACCATGTGTTCATACACGGTCCTTGATCGATTTTGTTTTTAATAAAGTAGTCATGTGTGCATTCCCGCTCCTTGACTTTTCAATATTAATTGTATTTAAACCATGTGTACCGACACTTTTTTGTTTTAATACATATAATCAAATAAAGACTTTGTGTACTTGCACGCTCCTAGGCCAAAATTATTAATTATTAAGTAGCACTAGACAATAGTAACTTAAGGAAAATAATACACACTTTATCCAAAAATAATTCAAGCTAAATTTTAGTCAATAAAAGCGACCGTGCTAGAACCACGGGATTCGGAGAATGCCTTACACCTTCTCCCCGGTTAATAGAATTCCTTACCCGGACTTTGTTTTTGCAGACCAATAATAATAGAGTCAAATCTTCTTTTGATTAGGGATTCAAATAAAAGGTGACTTGGAACACCAACAAAATCAATTCCAAGTGGCGACTCTGTAAATAAAATAATTCCTACTCAATTTTATCACTTTAATTGAAAAAACCCTTTAATCCACATAATATCATTTTGCGGGTAGAAAAGGGGTGTGACAACTCTGGCGACTCTGCTGGGGACATTAAGAATTCGAGCTTGTATATTGACTTTATTTGGCTTTATTAATTTTTGTATATATTGTGATTTATTTGGGCCTAATCTGTTACTTGTCCACTTTATACTGTTTTGATATTGTTGAACTGTACATATAAATTGTATCCTCTCTCGCACCCCTCTGAATCTTCTTATAGTTAGTTATGTTGTGTTTGCCTACCGGCATCACAAAATTTTTGTCTTGAGATAAAGCCAGTTAGCCTACCAGCTTCTGGTGAATGATTTAGTCACACATGCTTAGGCGAGAGAGTCGTTAGCTAGCCAGTGTTATTCTACTACTGGTGATGCTTGACGCTCCACGGCTCGGGTTGTCCGCTCGAGTAAGCCAGTCTAGACACCTTCTCCATCAGGATTTAAACCTAGAAGAACATACCTCATGCCGGATATCCCTAGTAGGTTCGCTTTATTTGCATCACGTGCATTTGACTTAGCGAAACTCGGCACAGGGGCTGGGTCCGTATAAGACAGGTATCCTCTTTGAGACCATAACGTTCACTTATGTGCTACATGTTAATTTATTTGGGAGGCTTGCATGTCGACCGACTTTAGGGTAGATTAGTTGAATAAGCAGAGAAAAATAAAAAAAATAAAAACATGCTCCCGATTTCTATACAAATGTTCGTTCTTTTTATTAAAAAAATATTTAAAAAAAGCCCGAAGTGATTTGGTGCGTTTGGTGTCCATGATTAATTTTTCATAAAGAGAGAAAATATAGTTAGTTTCATTGGAAATTTTATCACCAAACTATGTGAGTTTGATTCTCACCGGATGTGAAATACGTAGGCAACCTCCATAGGGTTCAGCCCACATTTTTCAAAAAATAAAAAAGCATAAAAATTACGCATGTGCATAAAATTTTCAAAAAACAAATTTGCTATTTTTGGTCACCTTTTACTGTTTGGCCCTCGTGTCTGGACGTTTTGCCGAGACACCCTTAAAACCTTCAACGGAAGTACCGAAGGGCCATTTTTGAAAAAATAGCCATTTTCTTTATTGTTGTCTACCTTTTATTGTTTTGTCCCTATGGTCGTAGTATTTGCCGAGACAACCTTTAAGCCTCTCTCGGGAGTATCGAAGGGTCGTTTTCGTAAAAATAACCATTTTATTTATTTTATCAACTTTTTATCATTTTGTCCCTATGTTCGGCTATTTTGCTGTGACTGCCCCAAAAGCTTCTTTGGAAGTACGAAAGGTTCGTTTTTGTAAGAAGGCTTTGTAGTCCAGTTTTGTCTCTTGCACGAACTACGCGCACTCGATTCCTGACCCTATGTAAAATATATAAGCAACCCTTTTATGGTTCGGTGCCCCGTCCAAATCGGTCAAGTCTTACCATTATGGTCAAAATTGAATGATCTTTCGAAATTGTATCATCTCCCAACGAGAGTGTCCGCTCAATTTCAGTAAACCCTCACTTCAAAACACGGTTAAGGTCGGTTACTTGAGTCCCACATTGCCATTTCTAACTTTCATGAGTCAAACCCCAAGGCATCAGAGATTTTTGTATTATCTAAGCTTGCATCGGTCCTAACCTCATGTTCTACTACTTAGGAGCGATATGGATACAATGAAAAGAAGATCTGACAAAATACCGAAAGATGACGAGCCCTCACAGATTTGGCTTGTGCATAAAACACCCCGGTTGTTGAGACAGTGGTGGGAAAATATGGGCATTTGTGGGCAGGAAAAGATAAAGGACCATCTGGGTCACTTTATGAACATTATGGAGATCAACCCAAGGAGGGACTTAATCGAGGCATTGGTGCATTTCTGGGATCCTAATTACAACGTATTCCGTTTTAATGGTTTTGAAATGACTCCCACTTTGGAGGAGTTAGCTCGATACACAAGGTTAGGTGATGAGCTTCGGAAGAAGAGACCTTTGGCCTCAAGGGATGTCACTGGCAGTGAGTTCCTTGAGCAGATGACAATCAGCCAAAATAAAATAGCAAGTGTGGAACGAGGGCACGTCCGATTGGATTTCTTGTACAACAGGTATGGGTGTCCAGGTGGATTTTCAAAGCACGGAAAGGAGCTTGATAATAAAATTGGATACAAAGCTTGGCAAAGCCATGGGCGGAAAGCATTCCTCGTGGCATTTCTAGGGACAATGGTTTTCCCGAGGCATGACAAAAATATTGATATTCGATTATCTGGCATAGTCACCACTTTATTGCATCGAAAGGACGTCACTATCATTCCTATGGTATTGTCTGATATTTATCGTGCCCTGACCAAGTGTCAGGAAGGAAAAGATTTCTTTGAAGGCTGTAACATCATACTCCAAATATGATTTTTAGAGCACCTTCTCAGTCATCCAACACGGGTAAATTTTAGTGTTCATTGGAGCCACAATGAGCTTGGAGATGAGTTTGAAGATTTGACTGAAGACAGTAGCTTCCCCAAGGGAGTCGAAGCATGGAGAGGGCATCTTCAAAAGTTGACCGCTACTGAAATCACATGGAACTACCACTGGTTCTCACCAAAAGAAGTCATATACAAATCTTGCCACCATTCGTTTTTGATTTTGATGGGTCTTCGGGGTTTTCAACCGTATGTGCCTATGAGAGCCCTATGCCAGTTAGGTCGAAAACAAGTAGTGCCCACAGTGGAACTCATGCAAAGATTCACATGGGAGGTAATATCAGAGGATCTTGTTCGTGAGGCTTATGCTCAACAGGTGTGGGATAAAATTAAGGTGCTTGAATCTCACACTATGGTGGAAGATCAGGATCGAGGAGAGTTAGACCCGACATATTTTGAGTGGTTCTATGACCAAGATGCTTTGAGATCCAGGCAAGAGACAGTTCTGAAGAGCACGACAGAATGAGAGACTGAAATCAGAACAAGAGTAGGGCATGCCAAGGAAGAAATAACAAGAGATTATGAATCCATCATCCAGGCTCTACGTAAGGATATAAGTATCGCCAACGTGAATATGGATTTGCAGTGCATTGAGTTTAAAGAGGAGAAAATCAGACTGACACATGAGGTTCAAGCGCTTCAAGCACAACTTCGGCAAACGAGAATAAGGGTTGTTGCTCAGCAACATGCAGCCATTCCAAAGCACGAAGAAAGGCATCATAGCCTTATCATTCATGATCTAAGGGCTCGGGCCAAGGCTGTAGAATCAGGTAAGAACCAGGTAGAGAATGAGCTAGCAAAGGTCCAGAACCAGCTAAATCTAGCGTTACAACGCGAGGCGAATATATCGGACATAGCCAATAACCATGAGCGACAGATCCAGTTTTTAAGTCAGAGCCAGGAGCATGTTAGAAGGAGGGTCTATGAAGTGGCTACTTATACCGCTCGAGGGTGTGTGACTTGTCAGGGTTTGACCCGAGAGCAATTTGCTACGGTAGCGCCCAACTTCGCACGCCACATTGCCAGAGACTTGAAGCGCATATACCATGATATGGGAGATCAGCCGTAGGAATAAGCACTTTGACTACAATGATGCCGGTGGATTCTCATACAGAGATTAGAGTCTTCTTTTAGTTGGCAGTCCACTTTGATTATTCATTTGTAGTCATCGAAACTGTAAAAGTCTTTTGGTGTTTTGAGCCTTGTTGTTTTGCCTTTTATTTTTATTTTTTATTTTTTTTATTTTTTTTAAAAGTTTGTTTTGAGTCGGGTCTGGTCTTATTTAAATATTTGTCTTTTAGGTTGTATCTTTATGTAATTTTCCTTTGTCTTGTATCAAAAAAAAAAAGAGAAGAAAAATTCGAAAATCAATGAAAAAGATTTTGTTTTAGAAAAATTCGAAAATGAAACAAAAAGATGTTGTTTTTTGTACATTAAAAAAAAAGAGGAAGAGAGGAAAACTTTGTTTTGTAAAAAAAAAAAATCGACATGACCCTGAACTACGTAACGATCTGATTCATGCGGCGACATGATACGTAGGCAACCCCCAAAAGGTTCGATCAAAATATTTCTCAATAATTCCAAAATAAAGGGAAGAAGATAAAAAGGAGTTAAAAAAAAAAGAGAAAAGAAGAAGAAGAAAAGAGAAGAACGAGAGAAAATAATATGCAGCAACCTTATAAGCCGGAATGAAACATGAAGCCTTCCAAAAGCATGTTAGAAGTGGTGATATTGTTAGGATCATGGCATATTACGTCTGATTCATATCTGTAAAATGCTTAACCCTAACACGCTTGTTGTCTCTTATCTAGTAAGTTTAAGGTGGTTGGTTTGTGGTGAAACTGGCAACACATCATTACTTTACCTGATCTAAGAAGAAGGTCGCAATGGCTAACAATGATGAAATCGAGGTGGTTAGTGACGACCTTCAGGGTCAATCAGTTGAGCAAGAGTCGGAGGAAGTAAGAAAATTGAAATGACAACTGTCTGACGTGTATCAGGCTTGGGTCTCCGGTCAGCCTCCGCCTCAGGGTCCCTCAGAGGGAACTTACACCGTACCCCAGGATACTCAACCACCGCTCCCCACAATGAGTGATCACATTCTGCCTCCGGGGTATGTGCCAAATTACAATTTCCCTGCCGCCCCTGGTACTTCTAATGTACGACCTCCTGCCGCACCGGTTAGGAACACCCCTCTCGTTATGTCTGGCGCGCCAGTGTATACAATCCCGACACCAAATCCTATGACGAGACCAAACATCGAGCCATTATATCATGCTTATGATGGCCAGTGCTACTCTCCAGATATGGTTTTAAGGTTTCGACTCCACACAATCAGACCCTACAGTATGAGTCACCTACAGAAAATGAAAAGGCTCTCAAGACAGGAGAGCCAGATAAGATGGTTAGGAAAATGAAAAGTCTTGAGCAGAACATAAAGAGCATACAAGGACTAGGTGGTCACAAAAGTGTCTCATTCAGTAATTTATGCTTGTTTCCTCACATCCATTTTCCACCAGGGTTCAAGACCCCAAAATTTGAGAAATATGATGGACACGGTGACCCTATCGCCCACTTGAAAAAGTATTGTAACCAGCTGAGGGGCGCGAGAGGAAAAGAAGAGTTATTGATGGCTTATTTCGGGGAGAGCCTTGTGGGGGTAGCCTCTGAATGGTTCATTGACCAAGATGTCTCTCACTGGCACATTTGGGACGACATGGCCCAAGCCTTCATCAAACAATTTCAGTACAACATTGACATTGCGTCAGATCGCAATTCCCTGTCCAATATGAAGAAAAGGCCGACTGAAAGCTTCAGGGAGTATGTCGTTAGGTGGAGAGAGCAAGCATCTAGAGTTAAGCCACCCATGTATGACAATGAGTTAATCACTGTCTTCCTTCAGGCTCAGGATCTTAATTATTTTCAAAATATGATGTCCACAATGGGCAGACCTTTTGCTGACGCAATCAAGATAGGAGAAATGATCGAGAATGGCCTCAATACTGGCCGAATTATAAGTCAAGTAGCTCTCAAAGCAGCCACCCAAGAAATCCAGAATAGGCCGGACAACCTTGTTAATCAAAAGAAGAAAGATGAGGAGGCCATGATGGCATCACGGGCAAAAAGAGGCCAAAGGGGAACATCTCAACCCCCGGATCCATGATACTCAGTTGCTCCACAGTATGCAACATTCAATGCTCAGTCTTATTCCAAGCCATCCAATCGCCAACATATGCGAGCCCCGGTTTTAACATACTTTCGTCCTCGTCCAAAACAAGAGCGTGAAAGGGAACATAAGCAGAGGGACAATTTCACGCCAATCGTAGAATCCTACATAAGTTTGTTTAAAAGGCTAAAACATTGTGCCATGATGGAGACGCTTCAAGGGTATGTTCCTGATCCATATGCAAAAGGTTTTGACCCTGATGTACGGTGCATATACCATTCTAATGTCCAGGGGCATAGCATTGAGGATTGTCGGGCTTTGAAAAAGGAAATAGAAATGATGATTCAAGAAGGAATGATCGTGGTTCAAGATAATGGCATCCTAAACGTCATGACCAAGCACGCACTGTTCATATAATTTACAATGATAAAGAATATGGGTACGGTTTGGTAAAAATTGTCAAGAACATGTCCGCTGAATGCAAGGCAATCAAAATTGTTGAAGGTCCTGTTTGATGCTGATGCGCAAATTCGTAGCTAAGATGTTTGAGCTTGATAATTGGAAAGACACTCCCCACCTTGCCAGGAAGGAGTCTTGGTAACTTATTGTCATAATTTCTATCATCCGTATTATTTTGAGGTTGTGATCTAGATGTTGTTTGATTGTCCTGTCATCAAACCTCTCTATCCTTTAATTAATAAAATATAACTTTTCGCTTTGTCTCATTTTAATCCACTATGTATAGTTCTTTTGCATATATAGTTCTTTTCACGCCAATTTTAGTGACATGACATGCATGCGGAGTTTTCGGCTAGATTTTAGAAAGCCTGTCTAATCTTGAATTGAATCGAGAAAAAATACTCGAAGGATAAATAAGAAGTTGAAGAACTTTGATGATAAGCCTGTGTCACATGGAACCAATATAGTCATATCCGTAGAGATTAAAGATGTTTATCTCAAACCTATCATGAATACCGGCTTAAGGATAATTGAAAGTTTTAAAGCCTAGTCGGAGTAATCAATGAAAGGCTCTTTGGCCACGACCTGCCATAATCTAATCATATCAGGGAAGATAACCCAAATCTCCAAAGAAGGTGCATTCCAGGGAATTTAAAATAGATTAGTTGGTACTGAAATGTATCATTTCACATCAAGGCAAAGACCAATAAAATGTGGCTCCAATTTGTGAAAGATCATTTGTTGCGAACAAGATATTGACTACGGAGCTGTACAACTGACAAAACCAAGAAGACATTCATGTCTATCAATGCCGAATCTGAGAAGAGATAGTATGTTTGGCATTCTTGAGGCGGGAGGCCATTTTTCTGCTACCTAAATACTTATACCCTTCATCACCCCTTTTGAGCCTGTTTTATTTTTCTTTGACCCCCCTCTTTTGGAATCAACTATAAAGTCAAAGTTCAAAAAAAAAATATAGGAGCTAGGTCAATTTGTTGTTTAAAAAAAAGAGAAGAGAAGAAAAGGAAAGGAGAAAACAAAAATGAAAAAATGAAAAGAAAAAAAAAAGACAACAAAGAAATCTTTCGTGTTAGTTTGAACTACGTTTGACTTGATTCCTTTAAAGGATACGTAGGCAGCTCTATACTAGGGTTCAGTCCAACCAAATCAAAAATAAAAATTCCCCAGTATCTGAAACTGGGGCAGGAATTTTTATTTTTATTTTTATTTTTTTTATTTTTTTATTTTTTTATGTTTTTATGAAGAGTCGATTCCAAGAGTTGTAAGTATACAACCCCATCATCTTGAGTCTATTTTGAGCCTTCATACAACCCTTTCTTTTTAACCCTATCCAAAATCCATACAAATAAAGGCCTCCCAATTAATCTCTAAGAATGCCAAGCGAAGCACGTAATAAGCAACAGTTGTCACACGACATAGAACAATGTCAAGTTGCTCACACAAGAAAGCAAAAAAAAATAAAAACAAATAAAAAAATGAGAGAGTCTTACTAGTGAAAACCCTCATGGGCACTGTAAGGCGCCAATGATTAGAGAAATGAGAGAGGTCAGTTAGCGAAAATCCGCAAAGGGCGCTACTAGCCGAATGAGGGTCTTCGATGCTCCGACATGAGCACAACTAAGACAGTTTCAAGATGAACATTTGCGACGTATTTTGAGAATTAGACAGCTCAGACAGATCAGGCGTCCAGTCCAAAATGCATGTCATGATTCATTGAAGTCGGCACATATCTCCAGATAAGTCTCCTTATTTCTCTCCCCGAAAGGGACACCTTTTATTTAGACACAATTCCTTTTCATTTCCAATTGCTCTTCTATTCTTTTCCATAATTTTTCTTAGATTCCCTTTCGGTCTAATCTTGTATCAAAAGCAAAGCAAAAAAAAATGGCTGCAAAACTGGCTACAGTTTCCCCGTAATACCGAGCATAATTTGGAGCATATACGGCATTGACGAAGGCAGAAATCCATATGTGATCTCTTTTGATAAGGCGGACAAAGTGTCTCAAAGAAACTGTAAAGGTCGCCTAAGCAAGACTTGCTTCATGGGAAAAGTTGATAAGCACTACAGTCAGAAATTGGTTCTAGGTGAAAGATAACTAAGTTTGATTTTAAAGAAAAATTGCCTTGCCTTAGGGACAAGGATTAGCGGTACCATGGACATCCGGGTATGAAATAGCCAGGGGCAACGTCAGAAAGACAATGTCTCTAGAAAGCGATACAAAGTATTCAGGAACCTCGGTATCACACTGACAAAATCAGTTCTTCGATAGCGGAGGGGTGAATTCAAACTACTAAGGGCATCAAGGCCACAAACCGACCACCACTTTAAAAACTCACAAAATTTTCTTTGTTTGAAGCAGGATCAAAGCAGTGCAGAATGGCAATTCTCAAAGGGCGAATGTCACCAAAGGTAAGTTTCCGCAAAATCTCCACTTTCCTTTATTCGTAGCATGCATCATTACTGTCCACACCTCCCATTTTCATAGCTTAAACCAGGTAGAACCTTCTCGCCTAGGGGGATTTAGCTCCTAGTTTCGGGTAGAAGTACTTTTCGCTCATATGTTTTACAGTAGCTTAGCCCAGGTAGAACCTTTTTCGCCTAGGGGGATCCAGCTTATAGTTCCGGGTAGAAGTACTCTTCGCCCAGGTTGTTTTACGTAGCTTAACCCAGGTAGAACCTTTTCACCTAGGGGGATCCAGCTTATAGTTTCGGGTAGAAGTACTCTTCGCTTACGTAGCTTAACCCAGGTAGAACCTTTTCGCCTAGGGGGATCCAGCTCATATTTCCTGGTAGAAGTACTCTTTGCCCAGGCTTGCTTTTGGTCGCTTAACCCAGGTAGAACTTTTTCGCCTAGGGGGATCCAGCTCATAGTTTCGGGTAGAGCTACTCTTCGCCTAGGCTTGTTTTTCGTAGCTTAACCAAGGTAGAACCTTTTCACCTAGGGGGATCGAGCTCATAGTTCCGGGTAGAAGTACTCTTCTCTCAGGTTGCTTTTCGTAGCTTAACCGAGGTAGAACCTTTTCGCCTAGGGGGATCCAGCTCATAGTTCCGGGTAGAAGTACTCTTCGCCCAGGCTTGTTTTCCGTAGCTTAACCCAGGTAGAACCTTTTCGCCTAGGGGGATCCATCTCATATTTCCTGGTAGAAGTACTCTTTGCCCAGGCTTGCTTTTCGTCACTTAACCCAGGTAGAACTTTTTCGCCTAGGGGGATCCAGCTCATAGTTCCGGGTAGAAGTACTCTTTGCTCAGGTTGTTTTTCGTAGCTTAACCCAGGTAGAACCTTTTCGCCTAGGGGGATCCATCTCATAGTTCCGGGTAGAAGTACTCTTCGCCTAGGCTTGTTTTTCGTAGCTTAACCAAGGTAGAACCTTTTTGCCTAGGGGGATCCAGCTCATAGTTCCGGGTAGAAGTACTCTTCGCTCAGGTTGCTTTTCGTAGCTTAACCGAGGTAGAACCTTTTTGCCTAGGGGGATCCAGCTCATAATTCCGGGTAGAAGTACTCTTCGCCCAGGCTTATTTTTCGTAGCTTAACGCACGTAGAACCTTTTCACCTAGGGGGTACCAGCTCATGTTTCTGGGTAGAACTACTCTTCGCCCAGGTTTGCTTTTCGTAGTTTAACCTAGGTAGAACCCTTTCAACCCCTGGTTACGCTCCTTTCAGTAATACAGGGTGCCAACCCCTCGTTACATTCCTTTCGGTAATACCGGGTGCCAACCCCTGGTTACACTCATTTCAATAATACAGGGTACCAACCCCTGGTCATATTTTCTTTCGTTAATACAGGGTACCAACCCCTGGTTACATTCCTTCTCAGTAATACAGGGTGTCAACCCCTGGTTACACTCATTTCAATAATATAGGGTACCAACCCCTGGTTACATTTCCTTTCGGTAATACAAGGTACCAACCCCCGGTTACATTCCTTCTCAGTAATACAGGGTGCCAACCCCTGGTTACACTTCTTTCAGTAACACAGGGTACCAACCCCTGGTTACATTCCTTCTCAGTAATACAGGGTGCCAACCCCTGGTTATACTTCTTTCAGTAATACAGGTTGCCAGCCTCTGTTACACTCCTTTAAGTAATACAGGGTACCAACCCTGGTTACACTTCTTTCAGTAATACAGGGTGCCAACCCCTGGTTACACTCATTACAGTAATATAGGGTGCCAACCCCTGGTTACACTCTTTTCTATAATACAGGGTGCCAACCCCTAGTTACACTCCTTTCGGTAATATAGGGTACCAATCCCTGGTTACATTCCTTTCGGTAATACAGGGTACCATCCTCTAATTCCATTTCCTCTGGTAACATATGTTACTTCCCCTCGTGGTTGCATATCCTCACATAGTTAGTTTATACTACTCTCGTTGTCTTCATTTCAACAAATTAGATACTTTAGCTTTCTCTAACTCACAAAATTTTCCTAGTGCCAAATTGGGGCAGAAAAATTTTATTCGTTTTGTTCGTCTTTGATGGCTTTGCAGGCCCCGCCGCATAGCACAAGTGATGATTAAAGCTTGCAGTTTCAGCTTTCTCATCAGAATAAAGAAGTTTTTCGGTCACAAGATAGTTGGAGTTAGCTTGGATAATGTGTCAGCAGCCCAGCTTCTCAAGGTTTATTTTCCCGAACTCTGATCCGGAAAGCAAGCAATCGAGAATGAGCCATGATCCTTTCCTCAAAGAGCATCAAGATCCAATCTAAGGTCAACACAAGCGAGCAGGTCAAGAATCAAGATTTGACTCCACAAGACACATAGATTAGGAATTTTGTAACTCTTAGTTTCCAGACATATGTAGTTCTTTCTCTTTTCCTTTTGATGCAAGTAGCAAGTAACAGTAACAGCAATAACAACAGCAACAACAGTCTTAAATCTAGTGTCTGGTAGTCCCAACTACCAAATTTTCCGAGAACTACACTAACCTGATTCCTCTAAACAAGGATATGTAGGCTACCTCGGAAGCAGGGTTCGGTCACCATTTAAAAAAAATGCTTTCATTGGAGTAATATGTGAGCAAAAATTAGCCATGGCATTTACTTTTCTTTGCACGAAAACTCTTCATGTTCTCGAGCAAAGAGGGGCAGCTGTGAATACCTAATTTTTGTACTATTTTAACATCTCCTAAAGTCATTAGTGTTTTGTTGCTTTAATTATATTTCCCAATTTTTGTGTCTTTGATTGCATATTTCCTATCATAAATATACCAAAAAATAGTTCTTTCTTTATTTGTGCATTTTAGGAATTAACTAACTATTCAATTGGTGAATTAATCTAGTTAATTGATTATTTGAATAAGTTATTTAATTAATTTATTTGTTTGTGAAAATTTAGTTTAATAAGTAGGATTAAGAAAGAAATTGGGCCAAATTTGAAAGAGAAAATGGCCAAAAGTGCAAGATAAGGGGCTGCCTTTGAAAGGGTCCGGAACGACGTAGTTTTGCCTCAAAACTACGTCGTTTCATTAAGTGACCCAAGATCAAATCTCACCCATTGATCACCCATTGATCTAATGGTCCATATTTGATCTTTCAAGAGGTATTTAAAGCCTCAAAAATCTGAAAACTTTCCTCATTTCCCCCATAACTCTTTCTCTCTTCTCTCTCTTCTCTTCGCCGCCGCCGGAAATCACCCACCGGCGGCGAACCACCTCCAAACACCTCCAAATTAACACCATATAATCTCCACAACCTCCTCTTCCAATATCTCCAAACCAATTCCTTCAAAAAACCCTCAAACTCCTTGAATTTTAGATCTAAGAAACTTTAGCCGCCACCTTTTGGTCCAAATTCTTGAAGCTCCGGCCAACACCATCCTACAACACATACATGAATGGATAGAGCTCCACGAGACCTATCTTTTCCTACCCATTTCACCCCCAAAATCCCCGTTGCCGCCGGCCCGCTCCTCGCCGCCGACACGGCTCCACCGCCTCACCACCGCCAAAATGCCCCGAACCCCCATCTTAGCTATTTTTCGACTCAAAGACACTCATTTCTTTTGGCGAGATGCTGAAACGCATTTCGTTCTAGCATCTACCCGAAAGAAACATGCGTTTCGGAGTCGGGTAGTCGCCTTTTAGCATCTCCGGCGTCTTCTCGTGGCTCGAACGGCTTCAAGCATACTTGTTAGGTATAATCGTCATCTCTTTAATTAATTTCTGATTTTTTTTATTTAGTAGATTAGTTTCTGATTATTTTATTTTTTATTTTTCTGTTTTGGTTATTTTTTGTTAATTAGAGTTTCAAGTTAGGTTTATTTAATTAGCTATCTCTATTTAGTTTAGTGGTTTGTTAGATTCGTTATTGATTTAAACATGATCTTTAGTGTATTAGTTAAATCGTTCACTTAGTTAGTCGATTATTTAGTTGTTGTTAGTCGTTGTCCGATTGTTAACGATGCTCGTTCTGTTTTGAGCATTAGTTTGTGAATTTAGTTGTTTGTTTAGTAATTAGTTTGCACAAATCGAATTCATTCCCATCAAGTTGGTTTTAATACTTAGTTGAATTACGTTTTTAGTCTCGTCTATACTTTGTCAGTTCATAGTTGTCCAAGTTTGATTTGTGTTGAGCAAGTAGTTTGTTGTTGATGGTTAAAATCTGAAGTTTAGTTTATTTTATCACAAAATAGGGTAATAGTAGCTTACTTTTACGAGTAGGGTGGCTGAAAGAACATTTTTTCTCCTTGCTTCTGATACAGCAGATTTTCAGGTTGTCCTTTCACCTTTGGGACAGACCTTGAACAGTGTTTAGCACACAAAGTGAATCTTTTGGATAGATTTTTGGTGAACCAAAATCTGTCCAAAAAATCTAACTTTATTTGCCTATTGAAAGGGTTGTTTTTCTCCTATAAAAGGGACTCTCTTACACTTAGAATGCAGAGGCCTACTCACTGAAAAGGGGGACACTCTATTACACATTCTATCTTATGCTGAGACACATCTTGGAGAGTTGCTTAAAGACATATATCTTTGAGAAAAATCAGCAGCTTAATACATATAACAAGCTGAAATTTCAGAGTTTTGTGAGGATTATTTGAGTGTAAAAACCTCGAGAAAAATAGAAAGATCCCTTAGGCAATTTGTGAAGTTGATAGCTACCAGTTTTAAGCATCTTTGTTGAGTTTTCTGGGTTGTCTTAACACTTGAGTTGCTGTTGTTTCTACTGTATTTGCTGCTGAGTTTTTTGTTGCACTGCTATATTTTATTGTTCCATAAATCAGGTAACTTTTAAATTCTTATATTGCAGATTCTTGATGATAATAAGAAGGATTTGATCCCGATTTGGTTGATGGAACATATTAGATCTGATTTTGTTTCAAGATGAATGTTATATTAGTGTTATCATCATGTAAATCTGTTAAAAATTAGTTAAATTATCATTTTCTTCTTTATATATGTGATTGAAATTGCATTCTGTTAAGATTACTTAGTTTAAGAAAAAGATAAAGACTTCACTTTTAACCATGTTTGTTTAGTTTGGACTCTTTTCCATGAGTTACTTTCATGGTTCATGTATAATTATCTAAGAAAGACTTCTAGCTTCAAATGTTTTGATGCTTTGAATTATAGTCAACATAATGTTATACTTAATATATTTCTTCTCTTTAGCATTGAAGTATTACCGTTTTTTGTAGTTTTTATATTTAGTCGTGGTTTTTATGTTGTTAATGAGTGTAGTTTGATACGTGCCATGATTGGTGTAGATGAGTAGAAATATTATGTTAGTCCTTAAGAAATAGTTGGTTAAGAAAATAAAAGATAATAATTAGCATGTAAGTTTTTTTTATGAAAAAAAAATAATTTTTAGTTTGGACATCAATGTAAGAAGCAATTTGGGCTTAGAAGAATACTTGTTATTTTGTGTTGTCTTGGTCATCAAGGCTCTTAAGCAACATGGACCAAATAAGCTAAAATTTGTAGGCCCAATGACAATAGAAAGCAAGATGGGCATTTTCTTTAAAACCAATAAATTATCTTTTGTTAAATAAAATAAGTGGCCCAATACCATGAAAGCTTAACATAAGCTTACCCGGGTTTAATGTCTTGCATTAGTGAAAATTATTTTTAATAATAATATATTTGTTTCAGTCGAACAAGTAATAAATAAAAAAGAAGCGGTTTTTAATTAATTTAAGCGATAGGCAATTTTAGGCACGTTTGAGATGTAGACCATGTGTTCATACAAGGTCCTTGGTCGATTTTATTTTTAATAAAGTAGTCATGTGTGCATTCTCGCTCCTTGACTTTTCAATATTAATTGTATTTAAACCATGTGTACCGACACGTTCTTTGTTTTAATACATATAATCAAATAAGGACTTTGTGTGCTTGCACGCTCCTAGGCCAAAATTATTAATTATTAAGCAGCACTAGACAATAGTAACTTAAGGCAAATAATACACACTTTATCTAAAAATATTTCAAGCCAAATTTTAGTCAATAAAAGCGACCTTGCTAGAACCACGGGATTCGGGGAATGCCTTACACCTTCTCCCCGGTTAACAGAATTCCTTACCCGAACTTTATTTTCGCAGACCAATAATAATAGAGTCAAATCTTCCTTTGATTAGGGATTCAAATAAAAGGTGACTTGGAACACCAACAAAATCAATTTCAAGTGGCGACTCTGTAAATAAAATAATCCCTACTCAATTTTGTCACTTTAATTGGAAAACCCCTTTAATCCACATAATATCATTTTGCGGGTAGAAAAGGGGTGTGACAATTATTATTAATATTATTGCTTATTCCATTCGACTTGGTTGATTTTTGAGTTTGATCATTATGCTTAGGATGGTAAAGAGATATTTTAATAGTACTAGATTTAGTGTACGTGCGTTGCACGTGTAATTTAACTTATTTGTCAAACATTATAAAATTAGTATCTAAAAATTATAAAATTTTTATTGCATACATATCAAGAATTGTTTTGAGTTATAAAATAGATTAAATTATCTAAAAAACTTACATCTTCACATTCTCTGGGAGTTGAGCAAGGTATTATTTATTTGACTAATAATACCTTCTATATTTTGTATTTATGACATGATGAACAATCAGTGATATAATGATTTGATAGTCTATTATTTTTTTGGTTTCAACAAATGCTTCCAACTTTTAATAAGATTATTTAAAGGTTAAATTTTTATAATGTCGTAACCAAACTAAAGCAAGAAAATTTTAGAAAAACTTTACCTCCTCACCAATAAAGTTAAAGGTTGTATAGGAGACTCGCATTTTTTTACATTCAGTTTATTTTCGTAAGAATCTTCTTTTGATTTAATTAACGAATACCTACATAATTAACAAATCATCTCAATAATTAAGTAGTAACTTTTTTATAATACTATATCATACGTAAAATACATGTATGAATTTGCCGGACAATTTCAATGAATCAGATTTCTATGTCCGCACAACGTAGAACAAACTCTTACAGACTATGCTTATGTTATAATAATAATAATAATAATAATAATAATAATAATAAAGGTAAAAAATTAAATAGGTGTGAACTCTAGCTCGTTCTCCCATTCTCACAGATATATAAGAAAAAGTACCTAAAAGCATCAAAAGCTTTAAATCAATAATACAATCTTTTTTCATATATGAATCAATAAATGTTATGTCAACATAAAATTTATAAAATTATTTTCGTTCTAGAATGTGCCTAAGTAAAAGCAGGCACATGCAAGGGGTATCAACCTTAAAATTCTAAGTTTTCTTAAAAAACGTTGACCAAGATAACAAGATGGAAAATTATTGTCTCAAAGCAAAAATAATCACGTACTCAATGGAAAAAAAATTTCGCTCTTTATATCTTGTAATGTCAAATTCTTAGCAATATAAGTATGAAAAATTATAAAAACAATTCCTCAAATAAATCTTATATTCATAAATTGTGTATTTACAACGAATCTCTATCGAACTCATCATGTGTACTGCATGACAAAGTAAAACAAAGTATAGCTCCTTGTCTTCCGGGGTGGCCCAAGGGTCAAGCCATTAAACCAAAGGCTTTAGGCCCCAAATTTTGAGGGTCTCAAATCTTTTTTTTATTTTTCTACTCGTATTTGTATTGAGACCCTGACTAATCTAGATCTGTATCGCGTAAGACCTAGTAAAAGAGAGAACACGTTTTAACAGGATTTGTTTTAACCACAGGACTCGAACCCAATATATTTAATTAAGGTAAGTTGGATCAAATATATCTTACAACAATCTTTAGAGGTAGGGTCTAAATATATTGGGTATGTTAAAATAAAAAATAAAATATTTTATAAAAATTCAAGATAACTTTTAATTTAGTAGTGATACAACCGTTTGAGCAAAAAATGCAGAAAGAGAATCACTCCCCATAAACCCTTGTCGCGAATATAAAACTTTTCATTATTTAAATTTTACGAGTAACATCATTAGTGAGGTATCTATATTGTCACGACCCCAAATTCCCTCCGTAGGATGTCGTGATGACACCTAGTATCTAAGACTAGGTAAGCCTATCAATGTGGAATAATAATAAATATCTTAAATAAATATACTGCAATTCAAAAAAATTTAACTCCCAAAACCCGGTAGAAATAAGTCACAAGCTTCTAAGAATTTATTCTTTATGTCTCTATACATCAGAGTCTAAAGCAAATAAGGAAGACAACATAGTAAGATAGAAGGGGACTCCGGAGTCTGCGGACGCTGGCAGATATACCTCGAAGTCTCCTTGTACAGCTAGTTTACTGATGCCTGGTCTGATAAGATATACCTGGATCTGCACAAAAAGATGTGCAGACGTGTAGTATGAGTACACCACAGCGGTACCCAGTAAGTGCCAAGCCTAACCTCAGTAGAGTAGTGACGAGGTCAGGTGAGGCCCTACTGGAATATAATAATGGAATGGTAAAACGTTTAACAATATAGTGAAATAAAATGACACTGGAAATGAATCAAATAGTATGTCACATTTAATGACACCAAATAATCGCAAATAATATCTCGTGAAATCAAAACATAATTTCCTTCAACTTTATAAAAATCACAACAATTAATCGAAGGCAACTATGGCCATAAATCAATATTAAAAAGGGCACTACCGAGGTACCGCCTCGTAGTCCCAAATTATAAATAATTTTACAATATCTCATTTTCTTATCTCACCGCGGGAGCCTTCACAATTTATTTTTAAAAAAAATATTTTTTTCCGAAATAGCATCCCGCGTTTTAGCCACCCTTATCACACCGCATGACTTATAGTAGTTCCCCTACTAGCAACGCGTATCAAGCCACTCTTATCTCACCGCATGCGTTTCAACACCCAGACCTTATACCACCGCATGCGTATCAATATCACAATATATCACAATTTGCACCTCAAGTGCCCAATAATTCGATTTTCCAAAAATAAATTGACAACAATATTTTTCAATAATAAAGAGCTCACGGCTCATGCTAAAATAATCCAACAATAATATTTTTTCACAATAAAGAGCTCACGGCTCATGTCTAAATAATTCAACAATAATATTCTTCCACAATAAAGAGCTCACTGCTCCATCACAATGAGTACAAAAATATTCAGGAGTAAATAATTCAGAAAAATAATATTTCAAAATCTTTAATACGTTGCTTCAATATCAAGTTTAAAAAATGTCAAATACTTCATATTAATAATATTTAATCTAAAGAAAATCAACCTTCAAATAATGCACAGAATAAAAGAAACCAAGTTTCAACTAAACAGGTCAAACAATTAGTAGGAAAAGGTCAAACAAATTTGAAGTATATATCTCATATCATTGATGAAGAATATAACAAGATAAAATAATTTAATAAATGCGCAATAGCGATCTATACAATTTAAAAATATAATCTTTCATATTTAACCCGTGTACACACTCGTCACCTCGTGTACACGACTTTCAACATATTTCAATAATCACATTCATATTAATTCTAGGGAAAATTTCCCCCACACAAAGTTAGACAAGTCACTTACCTCGACTTGCTACAATTTAATCAAGTATTATGCTTTTTTCTTGATTTTCTGACTCCGATCGACTCGTATCTAGTCATAATTAATTCGATACAGTCAACAAAAATTATAGTAATCAATTTCATAAGAAAATATTACATTTTCATTAAAATCCGAAATTAGCTCAAAATTTGCCCGTGGGGCCCACATCTCGAAATCCGACGAAACTTATAAAATCCGATAATTCATTCAATTACGAGTCCACCCATACCAATTTTACCAAAATCCGATAACAACTCGACCTCCAAATCTTAAATTTTCGTTTCTATGAGATTTTCTAAAATTTTCCAAATTTCAATCTCAAAACACTAATTAAATGGTGAAAACAATGATATATTTGTGTATATTGACCAAATCCGAGTTAGAATCACTTACCCCTATGTTTTTCCTTGAAAATATATCAAATATCGCTTCTGCTCAAGCTCCAAGTTGTTAAAAATGACGAAATGGACGAAGCCTCCCTGTTTTTATAACTTACAGATCTGTCCAGGGTGACCTCGATCACGGGGGGCTCCGATCATAGGGAGTCCGATCATGGGGAGTCCGATCATGGGAGTCCGATCATGGAGTCCGATCATGATGAGTCCGATCATGGGCAGCCTCGATCTGTCATGGACCTCGTTTTGTAAGGGACCTCGATTTGTAAGGGACCTCGATTTCTTAGGGACCTTGATTTCTTAGAGACCTCGATTTGTCATGGACCTCGATTTGTTATGGACCTCGATTTGTAAGGGACCTCGATTTGTTATGGACCTCGATTTGTTATGGACCTCGATTTGTTATGGATCTCGATTTGTCATGTACCTCGATTTGTTAGGGACCTCGATTTTGTCAGGGACCTTGATTTTGACAGGGACCTCGATTTTGACAGCAGCCCGATTTTTGACAGCATTTCCAGAAGAAAAATTGCAACAGCTTTTGCAGCAGCTAAGTCTCACTTTTGATTCGTTAACCATCCGAAACTCACCTGAGGCCCTCGGGACCTCAACCCAAAACACCAACAAATCCTAAAACATCATATGAACTTATTTGAAACCTCAAATCACATCAAACAACGCTAAAATCACGAATCATGCTCCAATTCAATCTTAATGAAACTTAAAATTTCCAACTTCTACATTCGATGTCGAAACCTATCAAATCAAGTCCGAATGACTTCAAATTTTGCACACAAGTCATAAATGACATAACGGAGCTGTGAAAATTTTCAGAACTAAATTCCGAGCCCGATATCAAAAAGTCAACTCCCCGGTCAAACTTCCAAACTTTGAATTCCTATTTTAGCCACTTCAAACCTAATTTTACTACGGACTTCTAAATAAAATTCCGATCGCGATCCTAAGTCCAAAATCACCATACGGAGCTGTTGGAATCATCAAAATTCTATTCCGGGGTCATTTGCACATAATTCGACATCCGTTCACTATTTAAACTTAAACTTTAAATTTTTCATCAAAATTCCATATCTCGGGCTAGGGACCTCGGAATTTGATTCCGGGTATACGCCTAAGTCCCAAATAATGATACGGACCTATCGGAACTGTCAAAATACTTATCCGAGTTCGTTTGCTCAAAATGTTGACCAAAGTCAACTTAATTGAGTTTTAAAGCTCTAATTCACCTTTTAATCTATTTTTCACCTGAAAACTTTCCGAAAAATTTTATGGACTGCGCACGCAAGTCGAGGAAGGATAAATAGTGCTTTTCGAGGTCTTAGAAAACAGAATTAATTATTAAATTTAAAGATGACATTTTGGGTCATCACATTCTCCACCTCTAAAACAAACGTTCGTCCTCGAACGGAGTTAGAAAAAGTACCTAAGCTGGTGAATAAGTGTGGATAACAGTTGCGCATATCATGCTCAGTCTCCTAAGTCGCCTCTTCGACTGGATGACCCGTCCACTGAACCTTCACGGAAGCAATATTCTTTGACCTCAGCTTTCGATCCTGCCTATCCAAAATAGTCACTGGTTCCTCAACATAAGATAGATCCTTGCCCAACTGAACCGAACTGAAGTCTAACACATGAGACGGATCGCCGTGATATTTCCGAAGCATGGAAACATGGAATACCGGATGAACCCCAGAGAGACTAGGTAGTAGTGCAAGCTTGTGAGCCACCTCTCCAACTCTCTCAAGAATCTAAAAAGGCCCAATATACCTAGGGCTCAACTTGCCCTTCTTCCCGAACCTCATCACAACCTTCATAGGCGAAACCCGGAGTAATACCCGCTCACCAACCATGAATGCAATATCGCGAACCTTCCGATCCGCATAACTCTTCTGTCTAGATTGGGCTGTACGAAGTCAATCCTGAATCAACTTAACCTTTTCCAAGGCATCCTGAACCAAGTCTGTACCCAATAGCCTAGCCTCGCCCAGTTCTAACCAACCCACTAGGGACTGGCACCACCTACCATACAAGGCCTCATACGGAGCCATCTGAATGCTTTACTGACAACTGTTGTTGTAAGCAAGCTACGCAAGTGGTAAGAACTGATCCCAAGCACCCCCAAAATCTATTACACACGCACGAAGCATATCCTCCAGTATCTGAATAGTGCGTTCGGACTGACTGTCCGTCTGAGGGTGAAATTTTGTACTCAACTCCACACGAGTACCCAACTCTCGATGTACAGCCCTCCAAAACCGTAAGGTAAACTGTGTACCCCAGTCAGAGATGATAGATACCGGTACACTGTGATGTCTGACAATCTCGCCAATATATACTGGAGCTAGCCGCTCTGAAGAGTATGTAGTAATCAGAGGAATAAAATGAGCTAACTTGGTCAATCTATCCACAATCACCCAAACTGCATCGAACTTCCTCCGAGTCTGTGGGAGCCCAACAATGAAATCCATAGTGATCCGCCCCCATTTCTATTCTGGAATTTCCAACTTCTGAAGCAATCCACCCGGTCGTTGATGCTCATATTTCACCTGCTGACAATTTAGGCACCAAACTACATATTCCACTATGTCTTTCTTCATCTTCCTCCACCAATAATATTGCCTCAAGTCCTGTTACATCTTCGCAGCACCCGGATGTATGGAGTACCGCGAATTATCAGCCTCCTGGAGAATCAATTCACGAAAACCATTTACATTAGGCACACATAGTCTGCCCTGCATCCGTAATACATCTTCATCTCCAATAGTGACTTCCTTGGTATCGCCGTGCTGAACTGTGTCCTTAAGGACCAGCAAATAGGGGTCATCATATTGACGCTCCCTGATATGATCATAAAGAGAAGACTGAGAAAACACACAAGCCAAAACTCGACTCGGCTCGAAAACATCCAATCTGACAAACTAGTTGGCCAAGGCCTGAATATCCAAGGCCAAAGGCCTCTTTGCTGCCGGTAAATATGCTAAGCTGCCCAAACTCTTCGCCTTACGACTCAAGGCATCGGCCACTACATTGGCCTTCCCAGGATGATAGAGAATGGTGATGTCATAATCCTTAAGCAACTCCAACCACCTCTGCTGCCGTAAATTAAGGATTATGTTTAAATAGATGCTATAGACTTCGGTGATCGGTGTAGACCTCACAATGGACACCGTACTAATAATGCCGCCAAATCTTCAAGGCATGAACAATAGCTGCTAACTCAAGGTCATGTACAAGATAATTCTTCTCATATACTTTTAACTCTCTGGATGCGTAGGCAATCACCCTACTGTCTTGCATTAACACTGCGCCGAGGTCAATACGCGACGCATCACAATACATAATATAAGATCCTGAACCTGTAGGTAATACTAACATTGGGGTTGTAGTCAAAGTTGTCTTGAACTTTTGGAACCTCTCCTTACATTCCTTGGCCCATATGAACGGAGCACCCTTCTGGGTCAATCTGGTCTTAATAGTTGTTCATAATCAATTACAAAAACGTCAATTAACTTCATGTTAACAAAAATCTCGTTTTAAACCTTCACAATACTGATAACGAGATACGAGACATGAAGACCTCATAATTATTTAACCGAATTAACGAGTCACCTTTAACGTCACATAGGAGGGAACCTACCTCGTAGGTTAAAACTCAATAATTACAACACAAAATTAGCAACTATGCATAGAGAATTTCATATAAGAATTTTCAAATAAGCCTAACAGGCATGACTCCCTATTAGTACTAAAGTACAAATTTAATTTCACAAGGGAGAACTTAAACACAATAATTTTCCTCACAAGGATCTCGTCCTTATATAACTTCCACCGCAGCTCGTAGCCCGGTTTAAACATATCAATTTATATAAAAAATGTGAGGATCTCGTCCTCAGTTCTGAATCACAAGTAATATGCACATCGTGCCAATTGAAAATTTATATTTTCTCCTTTTAAATAATTTCGGTTACACCAAATCACAACACATAATGAACCCCACACCGGTAGGGCATATAATTCATAATTTGCAATTAATTATTCGAAATTTACATCAAAATTTACCGAAATGAGTAACAGAAAGCCACATTTAGCCTCGCATCGCAGCTCTTATTAGTGACCAACACGAAATGATAGGCGTAGTTATCTCCAAAAAATCTCCCAACAGGGGGTAAACACATAAGTAAATTATAGAATTATGAAGCTCACTCATAAGTGGAGCACAATAGGAAGACTCGTTTTGATATTGAGAACCGAATCAACTTAAGGAAATTATTCCTTTATATTAAATCGAGGTCGTACCTATAACGACACCATCTGATGTAGCGACCTCCACCATACCATAAAATAAATATATCAATGGCTGGGTCTCCACCTCTAGGACGCCTTTTACCCGTCTGTCCTCCACCCCTAACTGGTCGTGTGGGTGGTGTAGTAACTGCAATGTGACATGTAGCCTGAGTGCTTTGATGAAATAAGTCTCTCCCAAATTTTTGACAATTTTTCTCATGATGTGCCTAGTATCACCGTATTCATAACAACCATTTTTGCGGGTTAGGCTTCTCATATTGAGTCTGTGCAGATAACTGGAATAACCATTGTAGGAACTCATGTCGGTGGTGAATTAAAAGAACTTACTGGAGCACCCCGAGTAATCCGATGTGCGGACTGGGCTGGCCGACTGCCCGAGCTCCCTCCATAATGATTTATACTTGCAGAGTAGAATCCACTGAATCCCCCAGAACCTTGAGACGTCTTGGTCTCCTTAGTTTCCTTTTTCCTCACCCCGAACACATTCTAATATCTTGGTAATTTTTACAACTAGCAGCAATGAAGTATCAACTTGTAGCTCCCAAGTCGTACAAAATTTTATGATCATAATTGAGTTCTTTAATGAGTCTATGGACTCGCCCTCTGGGTGTAGGAAGCAAAGTAGGAGTATGACGGGCTAACTTACTAAACTTGATGGCATATTCTGACATCGTCAATGGTGACATGACGCAACCGTTCAAACCCTATACGCCACGCATTACGGAGAGTCTAGAAAACAAACTCTTTCAAAAGCGTTTCTGAGAACTGAGCCAAGAGGGAGGTGTTGCATTGGCTGGTCTTCCCTCTTCATAGGCTTGCCACGAACACTGGTGGAGAATTATCTCTCCCAAGGCAAATTTCTTCTTTTGTTATGCTGACTCAACACTGTTGAGCTGACCTATTTCTTAACATACTCTTCGATTCTTCTTTGGAGTAACCCTTACCCCTATTTATACACAACGATCACAAAAGTAGAGCTCCATACAGACAAATCTTGCCACGAACCACATAGTCCAGACTCTCGTCAACAAGTGTACTTCCTCCGAAGCACCCCAAAATCCGTAACAATGACGTCCAAGCTGAGTAGACCTTCTACAAATTTAGAGTTGTTTCTATAACTCCTTTGGTATTGAAGTATAGGATTATTAAGGAGGCGGACATACCGCAAGTCCCAACCTTATCTTCTACAAAATCTCATGTCTTAAACATGTAAATTTTAGGGAACCTTTCAGTACCACATATATACATTTCAGGCCCAAAACTGATATAATACATGACCCCGCAATCCACCCATTGGTAGTGGACTCCCCCTACTCGGTGCGAAGTCATAGGTCACAACGTCCGATGATCCACAATAATAATCTTCACAGCTTGTATAAATCAACCAGACGCCAACGTCCGTTGCACCCCCACATGATTCACTAGGTGATCTCTCAATACGCCCGCATCTTCAGTCGGAACCACACATTGAGACAATGTTTGAGCATCTCTGGCTCCCTCGTAGTCCATCTGAGGCATCACGAACCGTCGACGCACAACTGATATTGAGTGCGCAATGTCATACACGAGTGGATACAAAGGAATATGAGATATATGTTTCAAGCTAAATCAATGTCGCACGATAAGGAATCAAAGAACTGAATATTTTCCTAACTATTCCATAGCCTCCCGAAGATAAGTACAGACGTCTCTGTACCGATCCACAAGACTCTACTAAACCTGCTTGTGACTCATAACACCTATGAACCTAGTGCTCTGATACTAACTTGTCACGACCCCAAATTTCCTCCGTAGGATGTCGTGATGACACCTAGTATCTAAGACTAGGTAAGCCTATCAATGCAGAATAATAATAAATATCTTAAAAAATATACTACAATTCAAAAAAATTTAACTCCCAAAACCCGGTAGAAATAAGTCACAAGCTTCTAAGAATTTATTCTTTATGTCTCTATACATCAGAGTCTAAAGTAAATAAGGAAGACAACATAGTAAGATAGAAGGGGACTCCGGAGTTTGCGGACGCTGGCAGATATACCTCGAAGTCTCCTTGTACAGCTAGTTTATTGATGTCTGGTCTGATAAAATATACCTGGATCTGCACAAAAAGATGTACAGAAGTGTAGTATGAGTACACCACAGCGGTACCCAGTAAGTGCTAAGCCTAACCTCAGTAGAGTAGTGACGAGGTCAGGTGAGGCCCTACTGGAATATAATAATGGAATGGTAAAACGTTTAACAATATAGTGAAATAAAATGACACTGAAAATGAATCAAATAGTATGTCACATTTAATGACACCAAATAATCGCAAATAATATCTCGTGAAATCAAAACATAATTTCCTTCAACTTTATAAAAATCACAACAATTAATCGAAGGCAACTATGGCCATAAATCAATATTAACAAGGGCACTACCGAGGTACCGCCTCGTAGTCCCAAATTATAAATAATTTCACAATATCTCATTTTCTTATCTCACCGCGGGAGCCTTCACAATTTATTTTTAAAAAAAATATTTTTTTTCCGAAATAGCATCCCGCGTTTTAGCCACCCTTATCACACCGTATGACTTCTAGTAGTTTTCCTACTAGCCACCCTTATCTCACCGCATGCGTTTCAACACCCAGACCTTATACCACCGCATGCGTATCAATATCACAATATATCACAACTTGCACCTTAAGTGCCCAATATTTTATTTTTTCAAAAATAAATTGACAATAATATTTTTCAATAATAAAGAGCTCACGGCTCATGCCAAAATAATCCAACAATAATATTTTTTCACAATAAAGAGCTCACGGCTCATGTCTAAATAATTCAACAATAATATTCTTCCACAATAAAGAGCTCACTGCTCCATCACAATGAGTACAAAAATATTCAGGAGTAAATAATTCAGGAAAATAATATTTCAAAATCTTTAATACGTTGCTTCAATATCAAGTTTAAAAAATGTCAAATACTTCATATTAATAATATTTAATCTAAAAAAAATCAACCTTCAAATAATGCACAGAATAAAAGAAACCAAGTTTCAACTAAACAGGTCAAACAATTAGTAGAAAAAGGTCAAACAAATTAGAAGTATATATCTCATATCATTGATGAAGAATATAATAAGATAAAATAATTTAATAAATGCGCAATAGCGATCTACACAATTTAAAAATATAATCTTTCACATTTAGCCCGTGTACACACTCGTCACCTCGTGTACACGACTTTCAACACATTTCAATAATCACATTCATATTAATTCTAGGAGAAATTTCCCCCACACAAAGTTAGACAAGTCACTTACCTCGACTTGCTATAATTTAATCAAGTATTATGCTTTTTCCTTGATTTTCTGACTCCGATCGACTCGTATCTAGTCATAATTAATTCGATACAGTCAACAAAAATTATAGTAATCAATTTCATAAGAAAATATTATATCTTCATTAAAATCCGAAATTAGCTCAAAATTTGCCAGTGGGGCCCACATCTCGGAATCCGGCGAAACTTATAAAATCCGATAACCCATTCAATTACGAGTCCACCCATACCAATTTTACCAAAATCCGATAACAATTCGACCTCCAAATCTTAAATTTTCGTTTCTATGAGATTTTCTAAAATTTTCCAAATTTCAATCTCAAAACACTAATTAAATGGTAAAAACAATGATATATTCGTGTATATTGACCAAATCCGAGTTAGAATCACTTATCCCAATGTTTTTCCTTGAAAATATATCAAATATCGCTTCTGCTCAAGCTCCAAGTTATTAAAAATGGCGAAATGGACGAAGCCTCCCTGTTTTTATAACTTACAGATCTGTCCAGGGTGACCTCGATCACGGGGGGCTCCGATCATGGGGAGTCCGATCATTGGAGTCCGATTATGGGGAGTCCGATCATGGTAGTCCGATCATGGTGAGTCCGATCATGGACTGCCTTGATCATGGGCAGCCTCGATCTGTCATGGACCTCGTTTTGTAAGGGACCTCGATTTGTAAGGGACCTCGATTTCTTAGGGACCTTGATTTCTTAGAGACCTCGATTTGTCATGGACCTCGATTTGTTATGGACCTCGATTTGTCATGTACCTCGATTTGTTAGGGACCTCGATTTTGTCAGGGACCTCGATTTTGACAGGGACCTCGATTTTGACAGCAACCCGATTTTTGACAGCATTTCCAGCAGAAAAATTGCAGCAGCTTTTGCAGCAGTTAAGTCCCACTTTTGATTCGTTAACCATCCGAAACTCATCTGAGGCCCTCGGGACCTCAACCCAAAATACCAACAAATCCTAAAACATCATACGAACTTATTTGAAACCTCAAATCACATCAAACAACGCTAAAATCACGAATCATGCTCCAATTCAATCTTAATGAAACTTAAAATTTCCAACTTCTACATTCGATGTCGAAACCTATCAAATCAAGTCCGAATGACTTCAAATTTTGCACACAAGTCATAAATGACATAACGGAGCTGTGAAAATTTTCAGAACTGAATTCCGAGCCCGATATCAAAAAGTCAACTCCCCCGGTCAAACTTCCAAACTTTAAATTACTATTTTAGCTACTTCAAACCTAATTTTACTACGGACTTCCAAATAAAATTCCGATCACGCTCCTAAGTACAAATCACCATACGGAGCTGTTGGAATCATCAAAATTCTATTCCGGGGTCATTTGCCCATAATTCGACATCCGTTCACTATTTAAACTTAAACTTTAAATTTTTTATCAAAATTCCATATCTCGGGTTAGGAACTAATCGGAATTTGATTTCGGGCATACGCCTAAGTCCCAAATAACGATACGGACCTATCAGAACTGTCAAAATACTTATCCGAGTTCGTTTGCTCAAAATGTTGACCAAAGTCAACTCAGTTGAGTTTTAAAGCTCTAATTCACATTTTAATCTATTTTTCACCTGAAAACTTTTCGGAAAATTTTATGGACTGCGCACGCAAGTCGATGAAGGATAAATAGTGCTTTTCGAGGTCTTAGAACACAGAATTAATTATTAAATTTAAAGATGACATTTTGGGTCATCACATATATGAATTTTGCTCTATTATCTAATATCTACAATATCTTAGGAGAGACTAAATTATTTATAAAAGAAACTATTAACAACTGATGTTAGGCCAAAATTTTATACTTTTAACACATTACTCGCCCTATATTTTATTGGTTTAAGTGAGTTATTGTGCGACAATTGCACTAAATTATGTTGTTCTATGAACATCGGAATGAATCATCGATGTTATGATAAATTTTTTTTCCTTCTGAAAGTCCCCAAATTAAAAATTGGCTTTAGGCCACCAATCTTCTTGGGCCGCCCTGCTTGTCTTGTGTTTAAAGAATCATACAAATACCATATTTATCTAATAAATAATTGTCCATATAAAAGTATACAAAAGAAAATTGGTAGTACCAGATTTGTTTGGGTGATTTTGTTTTTGGGTGATGCGAAACCACCTGATTAGGTAGTGTCTCTGGAAATAATATTTTGGAGTTTCTTAGGCTTTAAGCTTTTTTTTATTTGCTTATATTGGTTTTAAAGTTAAACTTCTTTATTTGAGAATAGAAGTGGAAAATTTATTATGATCTCATACTCCTAAATATTAGTAGTTCATTTATATATAAAAAATTCAGAGCATTTAATATCGTTACACAAGTAGATACATATTCCAAATTAGGAAGAATGTAATAACCAAATATTAGGTAATTTTAAAGTCTTAAAAATTATAGAAATAATTAAATTACAATTTTATCCAACATAAAATTTATTTGTAAGGGTAAAAAAAACGAACGACATTTCGTTAATGAGTTTCGTGCTATGCATGTTGCGCGTGTACCCCATTTTAATAAAAAAAAAATATTTAAAATATCATATAATATTAATGTATGCATCATTTATTTATAAGAAATGAATTCTAGTATCATAAAAGGAGTGAAATCATGAAATTTGCGTTCGTTCTTTCAACCGATTCCGACTGTTGTAGTGTATTAGTTTTCTTGTATTTATAATTAGCGTCATTTAAGTTCGGACTTTATGTACGTGTTAGACTAAAAAACAATTGCTTATATTTCTAAAAACAATTATGGAGAAAAAATATTTCAACAAAAAAATAGGTATATTCTAAGTCTAAATCTTATTGAATTTCTAAGCTTCAACGTTGGCCTACTTAAATCCCATTAAAATTCTGATTTCTTGTAACATTTGACATTTAGGAATCGTTTTTTTAATGCTTGTTACTTGTTTTCAAATGTTGAAAGAAAAAGTTCATAACAAGCCAATGACATATTTTATTAACTCAAACAAGGATTATGAGAAATAAAAGTGTTATGGTGCTTATATTTATGCAAATGAAAAAATATGAAAGAAGTTATGTCCAATCAAAATTGATTTTCACCATCTCCAACAACATAATGCCGTCTCAAGCTACAATTTATATATCCATCACGATAATTCAGTGTAAGCCATATGATTCGAGATAGAAAAAAAAAGATTAGAAACTTGGAAGATCTAAAAAGATAAAGAGAGACCGAACATGCCACGACCCGAAATTCCCACCGACGGGAGCGTGATAGCGCCTAGCATTTCACTTGCTAGGCAAGCCAACGTTAGAAATCATTAAACCAATTCCTTATTTTCATTCAGTAAATAACAATAATTAACTAAGATGAAATATAATAAGTGCGAAATAATATAAAAACTGTATTAATTACTACCACCCGGATCTGGAGTCACAATTCTCGACCATTCTATGATTTACTACAAATAATAGTCTGAAAGAAATACAACTGTTTGAATGAAAGAAACAGTAAAAACAGAAGGATAGACGAGGATTTTAAGGTCTGTGAACGCCGACAGATCTACCTTGAGTCTTCGGATAGCGGGTCTCACGGATAAAAATCTCAATCAACCCGAGTCGGTACCAAAATCTGCACAGAAAGTGCAGAATACAGTATCAGTACAACCGACCCCATGTACTGGTAAGTGTCGAATCTAACCTCGACGAAGTAGTGACGAGTCTGAGGCAAAGCACCTACAAATCAACCTGTACAATTTAACACTGTGATCAAGTGAGATGCATCAAGGACGAAGATGGTAGAGTATTGATGGAAGATGCCCAGATTAAGAGGAGATGGTAAGCTTACTTTCATAAACTTCTGAATAAAGAAGGGGATCAGGATATTGTGCTAGGCGAATTGGAGCATTCCGAGAGTCACCGTGACTTTAGGTACTGCAGGCGTATCGAGGTTGAGGAGGTCGTGGGAGCTATGCGTGAGATGAGTAGGGGCAGAGCGACCGAGCCAGACTAGATTCCGGTGGAATTTTGGAAGTGTGTGGGGAGAGCAGGTTTGGAGTGGTTGACTAGGTTGTTTAATGTTATTTTTAAGGAGAAGAGGATGCCGGAGGAGTGGAGGTGGAGTACGGTGGTTCCATTGTATAAGAATAAAGGTGATATCCAGAGTTGTAACAATTATAGGGGTATCAAATTACTGAGTCATACCATGAAAGTGTGGGAGAGGGTGGTTGAAGTGAGGGTGAGGATGACAGTGTCTGTATCCGACAACCAGTTCGGGTTCATGACGGATAGTTGGACTACAAAAGCTATACACCTTGTTAGAAGGTTGGTGGAAATGTACAGAGAGAGGAAGAAGGATCTGCACATGGTGTTTATTGACCTAGAGAAAGCGTATGACAAGGTTCCTAGAGAAGTTCTCTAGAGATGCGTTGAGGCAAAATGTGTGTCGGTTCCCTACATTATGGCGATTAAGGACATGTATGATGGGGCTAAGACTCGGGTTAGGACAGTAGGAGGCGACTCTGAGCATTTTCCGATTGTAATGGGGTTACACCAAGGTTCTGCGCTCAGTCCATTCTTATTCGCCATGGTGATAGACGCGTTAACATACCATATTCAAGGGGATATGCCATGGTGCATGCTATTTGCCGATGACATAGTTCTGATTGATGAGTCGCGAGCCGGTGTTAACGGGAGGCTGGAGGTTTGGAGATAGGCTCTTGAGTTTAAGGGTTTCAAGCTGAGCAAGACGAAGACGGAATACCTGGAGTGTAAGTTCAGCGTTGAGCGAGGGAAATTGGGCGTGGATGTGAGGCTTGATTCACAAGTCATCCCGAGTAGAGGTAGCTTCAAGTACCTTGGTTCGGTTATCCGTGGGGAGGGGAGATCGACGAGGATGTCACACACCATATTGGGGTAGGATGGTTGAAGTGGAGGTTAGCATCTGGAGTCCTGTGTGATAAGAGAGTGCCACCGATACTCAAAGGTAAGTTATATAAAGCGGAGACCGGCCATAATGTATGGGGCTGAGTGTTGGCCCGTTAAGAACTCACATATCTAGAAGATGAAAGTAGCAGAAATGAGAATGTTGTGGTGGATGTGCGGGCACACTAAGATAGATAAGATTAGGAATGACGATATTCGGGAGAAGATGCACGTGGCCCCCATTGATAACAAGATGCGGGAAGCGAGGCTTAGATGGTTCGGGCATGTTCAGAGGAGAAGCCCAGATGCTTCGGTATGTAGGTGTGAGCGACTGGTTGTGGAGGGCACGATAAGAGATAGAGGGCAGCCTAAGAAGTATTGGAGAGAGGTGATCGGGCAGGATATGGCGAGGCTCCAGATTTCTGAGGATATGATACTTGATAGGAAGATGTGGAAGTCGAGTATTAGGGTTATAGGTTAGGAGGTAGTTGAGTCGTGCATTACTTCTACCATTATGGGACTAGCCATGTAGGGTTTTTGTCTAAGATAACTAGTGGCAATGTTGTGTCTTACTATTTCGCTTTTCAGTGCAGGTCCTATTTACTAGCAATCGCTTTTGCTTTGCATCTTTCTTCTGGATTTCATGGTATTCCTATTTTTCTTATGATTGCTATGGTGATATTAATATTATCTCCCTTTGCTTTGCATTTTTTTTCTGAATTTTATGGTGTTCCTATTTTTCCTATGATTGTTGTCTCCTTTTATCTTTTTGTTCTTTTGTCTTTTTATTTTCTTGAGTCGAGGGTCTTTCGGAAACAACCTCTCTACTCCTTCGGGGAAGGGATAAAGTCTGCGTACACACTACCCTCCTCAGACCCTACTAGTGGGATTTTACTGGGTTGTTGTTATTGTTGTATATACAAATAACAATAATGAAGAGCTAGACAACAATTATCGGGAGGGGAAACATGCTGAGGCAAATACGAGATAAAGAATTGCAGCAGATTAATAACTGGTACAACCAATATACTATGAATTAATAGAAACAACGAATACAGTAAAAGAAAAAATGCACGGCATCACTCTTCGTGCTTTTACTCTTAATCTCACCATAAAATCAATAGAAACAATACGACATCACCCTCCGTGCATTAACTCTCATATCATGGCATGATATCACCCTTCGTGCATTAACACTCACAATATGGCACGGTATCAACTTTCGTAATTTTACACTCACAATATGGCACGGCATCACCCTTCGTGCATTAACACTCACAATATGGCACAGTATCACCCTTCGTGCATTAACACTCTCCCTTACCATAACGCAATGCATAAATAACAACAAGGAGATAGAATAACAAATACAAACCTTACTTCAACATTTGGTTCCACAAAAATCAATCTCAACTTTGAAATAAATACTCAATTATCACCAGAAAATTCGTAAACATAATAAGAACGATCAATTTAACAACACTAGTATAAACACATAGCAATTAGGCATAGGAAGAGACGATGTAAGAAAAATGGAAGAAACATGGAAAAACAGAAAATTTAGCGGCGCATAAGTACTCGTCACCTCACGTATACGCCGCTCACATGAATTTCACATACAAATAGTCTAAGGTTCCTAATTCCCTCAAGTCAGGGTTAGACACAACACTTACCTTGTTCCGAAGGCCACTTAGTTCTCAATCACAACTTTTCCTCTATAATTCACCTCCAATTCACTCGTATCTACTCAAAAATGACTCAATAATATCAAATATTGCTAAAAGAATCAATTATATTGCATAAATTAAATTTCCCAAATTTTCCTCCAAAAAGTCAAAAAAACGACCCCATGCCCGCTTGGTCAAAACCCGAGGTTCGGACCAAAATCTATTTACACATTCACCCCCGAGTCCGAATATATAATTGGTTTGGGAATCCGACCTCAATTTGAGGTCTAAATCCCTAAATTTCCTAAATCCCTAGTTTCTACCATAACCCCTAATTCTACCATGAAAACTCTAGATTTTAGGTTGATAATTCATAAAATGTAATGGGTAATTGAAAGAAAATAATTTAGAATCACTTACCAACACTTTGGGGAAGAAAATGACTCTTGAAAATCGCCCCTACCCATTTGGTTCTTGAAAAATGTTGAAGAAATGGCTTAAACCCGTGTTTGATGCTGTTTTAAGTGTTGGGCGACAGTGTGCATCGCGTTCGCGAAGCCACTGTCGCTTTCGCGAAAAGCATTGGCTGCCAAGCCTTCGCGTTCGCGAGACAGAGTTCGCATTCGCGTAGGCTACCCCCTGGTCTTCGCGTTCGCGAGGCATTACTCGCGTTCGCAATGAAGGAAAGACTAACCCCCCAGTGCCTAACACTACGCGTTCGCGAAGGATAATGCTCCTATCGCTTCGCGTTCGCGACCAAGCCTTCGCATTCGAGAAGAAGAAAATTCCGGCCTCATCAGTTTACTCTTTGCATTCGGAAGAGGACCTTCGCGAACACGAAGAAGGACATGCCAGAACACCAGAATCTGCAGAAAACCAGATTTTTCAAACTCCAAAATATTCCGTGGCCTATCCGAAACTCACCCGAGCCCTCGGGGTTCCAAACAAAATATGCACACAAATCTAAAAATATCATACGAACTTGCTCGCGCGATCAAATCGCCAAAATAATACCTAGAACTACGAATTTAGCACCAAATCAAATAAAATTCTCAAGAACACTTTAAAATTTTATCTTCACAGCCTCACGTCCGAATCACGTCAAACCAACACCGTTTCTCACCAAATTTCACAGATAAGTCTTAAATATCATAATAAACTTGTACTAGGCTCCGGAACCAAAATACGGACCCGATACTAACAATGCCAAACGTTAATCAATTCTTAAAAACAAATAATTTTCCGACTTTTAATTTTCATAAAAAAATTATAACTCGAGCTAGGGACCTCCGAATTTGGTTCCGGGCATACGCCCAGGCCCCATAATTCAATACGGACCCTCCGGGATCTTCAAAATATGGATTCGGGCCCGTTTACCAAAAAGATTGACCGAAGTTAACTAAAATTAATTTTTAAGGCATAAATTCTTATTTTCATCAATTTTTTAACATAAAAACTTTCCAGAAATATGCCCGGACAGTGCACGCAAAATCAAGGAGGGTAAAAAAAGAGATTTTTAATGCTTAAGAGTGCAGAATCGAGTTCTGAAACATAAGATGGCCTTTTGGGTCATCACAGAACAATATCAAAAATAAAATTTAAGACTTCGTAATTTTTATTTGAGTTTAAAAAACACTACAAACATTATCAAAGAATACATATTATGTTCAATAAATTGAAAATAATATCAAAAATTTACATAACTTAATTGAATCAAAATTTCAAACAAGGAGATATCAATGAGTCAAATAATCAAATTAAAATATACACCATTGCAAAATAAGTTGATTTAGTTAATTCTTTCAACTACCTCATCAAGCACATGTGTATAATAAAGCAATGATATTATACTCACACTAATAAAATAGAGTAGAACTATAATTCTTTATTGACTAAAGACTGTTAAAGAAATCGAAGTTTGTGTAGTATTTCATGGTGTTGCTACAATATTAATCTTGATCGGGTCTAAAATAGCTCCACAAACCATAGTTTTTTATGTTTTTATCTATGATGCAAGATTTCATAATTTATTTCCTGCATGCAAAAATAAATCATATCATAATATAAATTCATCCTAACATAATAAGCACATAAAACAATAAAAGAAAAGAAGGAGTTCACCAGCTTTCAAGAAGACCAATAAAGAGAAAGTGAATTTAAGATGACTTTCTAATTTTCGTTACTCAACATAAAAAGCAATATACAATTCATCTCACGGTGAATTTTTATTAATATGCCATAAGTTAAAGAACAGCAGAAATATTGCCGATTTCTCTTCGTGCCTAGGTTTTTAAGTGTTAGAATAAATAGTAGGAAGGTATTATAATAGTTACGTTACTTACCTAGTTCATATAAGTTAAGAATTTAAATAAGGTAAAATGTTGATTGATTTTATTTTCCTAAATATTTGAATTTTCTATATAATTCAAATAAGGAAAAATTTAATAAGAAAGATTTTAGTTGATTTCAAAACTCTAAATGTTAGAGAAATAATTAAATGATGATTTTGTCTAGTGTGAAATCTATTTTTAAAGGATAAAAAAAGCGAACGATATTTCGCTAAGGGCCTTCGTACTTTTAATATAAATATAGATATATATAGATATAGATAAAAAGGCGAAAGATATTTCGCTAAGGCCCTTCGTGCTTTTAATATAATATAGATAAAGAAAATAAGTTCAATATTTATACTGTACATTAAAGAAATTTTACTCTATCAATTACGTAAAACTTAAAATAATAACTATAAGTAACAATTAAAAAACTAAAATTAGTAACATTAGAAAAATATAGTGCAATTACTTGCATAAAAAAAAAACTATCATCTTATTGCAAGAGATGCGAGAGTGGGAACACATTTCACTATTGTTTCTTTGCTACTCGAAAGTTGGGGCAAATTAATAGTGGGCTGCCCGTATTTCCTTTGGCAGAAATTGGAGAGACTCTGTAGCCATTGAAGTGAAGTGAAGATGGCGAGAGTTGCTATTCGTTACCCTCGCAACGGTAATACCTTCATCTCATTATTGGCTTATTCTCATGGCAATGCTGAGATTGCTCATTCTACTTTCGCAATTGCGCCTAGAGATTATTCTTCATTTCCTAGCAATACGTCCATTTCGATAAAGGGTAGACTCGGGTTTTCTAGCAGTTTTGAGAATGTCAAGTGTTTAGACGATGCTGTGACCGTGTTCCGCCAAATGATCAGAGAGCAGCCTCTTCCCTCTCTTGTCAGCTTCTCGAAATTGTTGAGGACTATGGTAAATATGAAACATTACTCTGATGTTGTTTCTCTCTTTGGAGAAATGCAGAAATTAGGTATTCCAACTAATGAATTCATCTTGAATATAGTGATTAACAGCTATTGCCTCATGCATCGTGCTGATTTAGGATTTTCTGTATTGGCCATTTTTTTGAAGAATGGTATTGCATTTGATGTGGTTACATTTAGCAGCCTAATAAGGGGACTATTTGCTGTAAATAAGCTTAAAGACGCCGTTGACTTGTTTAGAAAGGTGGTGAGGGAGAATATTTGTGAGCCTAACAAAATCATGTATGCAATTGTCATGGATGGGCTTTGCAAAAGGGGCCATACACAAAAAGCTTTTAGTTTGCTCCGATTAATGGAACAAGGGAGCACTAAGCCCGACACATGCATCTATAACATTGTTATACATGCCCTCTGCAAAGATAGAATGCTAGATGATGCTATTAACCTTTTGAATGAGATGAAACAAAAAGGCATTCTTCCTGACATTGTCTCATATAATTCATTGATTGATGGTTTGTGTAGGTCTGGTCAATGGGAAAATGTTAGGAATTTGTTCTGTGAGATGGTTAATCTTAATATTTATCCAAGTCTGTACACCTTCAACGTAATGATCGATGGACTGTGCAAAGAAGGAAAAGCTGCAGACGCCGAGAAAATAATGAGCCACATGATTGAAAAAGGTGTAGAGCCTAGTTTATTCACCTACAATACAATAATAGATGGATATTGCTTGTGTGGTCAAATGGATAGAGCGAGAATTTTTTTTAATTCCGTGATAGATAAGACCATTGAGCCCGACATTATTACCTATAACATACTAATAAATGGATACCGTAAGAAGAAAAAAATGGATGAGGCCATGCAAATGTTTCTTGAAATTTCTCGAAAGGGGTTGGAACCTAGTATTTTTACCTACAATATTATCTTGCAAGGTCTGCTTGAAGTTGGGAGAATCGATGTTGCACAAAATTTCTTTGCTGATATGATATCGGCAGGACAAAGACCTGATTTTTGTACTCATCGCATCTTGCTTGGTGGTTATTTTAAGAATGGACTTGTTGAAGAAGCTATGTCACTCTTTCATAAGTTGGAAAGCAATGGAGAAGACACTGGCATTGAACTTTACAGTATTGTCATTGATGGATTGTTCAAAAATGGAAATTTCAACAAAGCTCGTGTCATTTTTGAGAAGCTTTCTGTAGTAGGTTTACATCCTGACGTAATAATGTACAATACAATGATTAATGGATTTTGTCTAGAAGGGTTGCTAGATGAAGCTAAAGATATGCTTAGAAAAATGGAGGACGATGGATGTTCGCCAGACAATGTAACTTACAATGTCATTATGCGAGGATATCTCAGAAGTAACAAAATTAGTGAAATAAAGGCTTTCTTAAAGGAAATGACGGGGAAGACTATCTCATTTGATGCAACTACAGTAGAGTTACTAATAGACATTATAGCGGAGGATCCTTCTTTGCTTGACATGTTACCAGAGTTTCACCTGGAAAATAAGACGTGAATATTTTTTCCCAGAGTTTCATTCAGAGAGTAAAATGTGAATACTCTTTCCCTTGGTTTTATCAACTATATTATGTCTAGGGCGCAAGTTTATGTTTTTTCCCTCTGGAAAAGAAATGCAATTGGGGAAATAGGAAAACTGAAATTCGAACACTGCTTTTGCCTTAGAGGCAAGCTTACTGAGGTAAATCGCTTCTTATTTTGAATGTTTTCTTCTATTCTTTGTCTTGGAAATTAGATGCTATTGCACTCTTACTATGAGAAATAATATAAGTGCCATGCATAATAACAAGATGAACGTAAGATTGATTTAACAGTCTTTTACTGGTATCTAGTCATCTTCAGGTATTTTTGCACTCTAACATCTACTATAAGATCAAATAATTGATTCTTCTTTTGAGATTGGTCATGCAATTTTCAATAAAAGATGATATAAATGTATTTAGTGTTCTTCAATATGTTATCAGGTAAGACATTTTGGGTAAACACCTGCCACAGTAATATGAAATCCATCTATATTCTTCTTAAGGTCCAACTAAGGTTAATGTACTATTTTGATGGTAAACCATCTAAAATCCTCCTTATTTTTTTATCAAGCTATTCAGTATTTACTTGAGAAAGCATTAGTCAGAACATGTGATCTTGTATATGGTGGTCACTTCCCAATCTATTTTGTGTTCATGCATTGCGGGGTTGATATATGAAGCAAAGTTAGGATTAGAGTTTGAGCTTAGATATTGGACAAAAAGTCAAATGAAAGTAATGCCCAAACTGTTTAATAAAGCAAAGTTAAGCTTAGGTTGATGTACTAAGCTCTCTGCCAAAGCCCCTCATTCCTTCACCTTTTCCTCCTGATGGATGACTTGATGCCAGTCATTTAGTCACCTTTTCTCTCTCTTGGTTACCAAAATGATTGACTATGTCGCCCTGACTAACACAAAGGGGAGTTGGATCTACTCAACCTCCGTCTGTACAAGAGAGAAACTCATGCAGTTGCAGTGGGGATTAAAAGCCAACCAAGTGGGCAGAAACTATGCCTCTAAAAGGTAAAAAATCTCAGAGTCATCCAAGTATAATGCCCGACTCTTAATTTTACCCGATCTCCCCTGAATTCAAAGGTGTAGGTTTACCAGGATTAATAAACTTATAAGGTGTCGTTGTCGCCATTTAGCCTTGTTCTCCATTTCTTATATACATAATATGACCAAATTCTCTCACTGCAAGAGATTTCTTAATGGTATTCATTATGAACTATGTCTTAAGGAATATATATATATATATATATATATATATATATTGGCCTAGAAAATGTATATTTTCACTGACAATTAAATAAAAAAGGCCAGTAAAAGACCCAACTTTTGTTTTTAATCTTCCCTCCAAAGCAAACCCTATACGTTTTTATTTCCCTCCCTATTCTCCAACTCATCCCGCCCCATAACTTGTATTTCTGTTGATTCTTCATCGAACTTTCCCAGACCCTATCAAAGTATGTTGATTTTGAAGATCGAGGTATCTAGAGAAACTTTGTGCTGAAACTCGCAGCTGATTGAACATCAATTTAGGAGAAATTCGTTGTGCTGAAAGTCGCGGCTATTGAACATCAATTTAGGGGAAATTCGTTGTACAACATCAATTTGCTGAAACTCGTGGCTGATTGAACATCAATTTTGGGGAATTCGGTGTACAAAATCAATTTGCTGAAACTCGCGGCTGATTGAACATCAATTTTAGAGAAATTTGTTGTACAAAATCAATTTGCTGAAACTCGCGGCTGATTTTGTTTTCACTTTATGATTGAATAGGTATCTGATTTGCTCATGCTCTTTGTTGCCGTTACTTGCTTCAACCAGCATCCGTCTCTTCGTTAATCGTTGCCTTGAAGTAAGCTCTCTTCTCGTTTATTTTCCCAAAATTTTACAATGTTTATTTTGCACTCATTTTATTATCATAGGAGACTAGGTTCATTTTGATTCATTTGTTTTACTTTATTGCTTGTGATTTGCTTTGATCCTAATTCATTTATTTATACTAAATTAGTTGGTGTTTGCTTCTAGAGGATATATTTAAAAACCTATTCGGTGTTTGATAGAATTGTCACTTGAAAAATAAGATGAATGGGTATGAGGTTTTAAAAACAGTTTTTTGAATCTTTAAACGTTGAGACATCATTTTCAGACACTCGGTTTTGATAAGTTTTAATTTCTATATTTATGAGTTTAATTAGAGTCAACTTGGGCATACACAACCATGTCTGGTCTACGCACTTCTTCATGTCTAACAGAGTTATATTATGAAAAGATCTCTAGTAGAGCTTCTTTTAACAATTAAACTCCAAACTCCAAAGTGATTCAGTATTGTTCTGTTAATGTATCTTTTTAGCATAATATGTCCCATGTAGATTCCCCTGACAATTTCTTGAACTTTGTTAGCTCCCTGGCGAAGGCCTGGTCTTTGAATAGCCTCTCATGTAATGGAGCTAACTCAGTTTATTTTGTATTCTTTTTTGTACTATTGCATTTTCTTGATGGCATCAATGCAGCTGCTTACTTCATCAAAAAAAATGACAGGTTGCTGCCCTTCATTTTATGAACTTTGACAACAGCCAGTATGTCAAGATTCACGCCAGTTGCAGGTGATTGAAATTAATCCTTGATGTTGCTTTATGGTTTTTTTTTTTTTTTTTTTTTAAATTGGCTCAAGAGTGTACCATAAATGAAGTCAGTCTATGGTTCTTAATTATATTTGTCGTGGTATTGCTGTATCTAATTTCTCTGTCAACTTTATAACGGATGACAGTGGATTTGTATTTTTGAGCGTGACAAGGCTATTTGGCTTTACTTGAAAGCTAGGCTGCCCTTCTCCATCTATATTCTTTAGCAGTTTAGCCAGATATATCTGTTGTTTAACCTTTCATGTGAGCTTTGTTGTATGCACGGATTTCTCTTGGTTATAGGGATTGTAGTTTTATGTCAATCTGTAGAGCGCAGGATGCAGCTTCAAGCTGCAATATTGTTCACTTCTTTCAAATATGTGTAACTTGATCTTCTTATATTTTTGTTGATTGTTGTGTTCTGCAACAGATCGGTAATTTTTAAAATGATGATCACCTGCTTAGTAGATGCTGTAATGATCTTCTAATACGTGCATTACTCTCTACACGTGGGCATCTTTTGCAAGTTTATTTTTTGTAATAATGGGAAAGTCCTGACAGTTTTATGTATCTCCTTACTTTGGCGTGCAGTGTGACTTGCACCTCCAGTGGGCTGCCTACAAAAAGGAACCAACATGCCCTCGGTGTAAATATCCATTTGAGTTAATTACATCCATCCCTCACTTGATGGAAGGTAACTGATTATTTTAGTTAAAGTTTCTTTAGTCTAAATATATGTGATACATGATTATATAATCATATGGCCAGTGTGATATTTGGAACCACGCGCATAATTCTTTAAGGAGGGAAAAAATGTATTCGCTACAGAGGTTAAAAATAGTAGAAATTGTAGTATCTTTTAATTGATCCATCACTTGTTTTCTTTAACTTGGACTTTTTTTTTTTTTGGGGATGGTTTAATCTTTTTGTCATGTTGATGGGCTACTTCTTTGTGATTGTCTTATTCCCTTGACTAGCATTGTTCTGGTTGATTGCTGCAGTGAGACCTTTTCCTTTTCGATATTGGGTGAGAAAAGGAAGGGAAAAGGAAAATTTTCATCCCACTTCTCACCCAAAATTTGTTTTGTTGGGTGGGGAGGAGGGCAGAAGTGACTAGCGTATTTATCTGCTTGTCCTGTTGATCTTTGTAAGAGGCATATACATGTATTCTTGCATTTGTAGCTAGACCAGTGGATGATCTTTATGCTAATCATATGGAATGTTGTAACATAGAGCCCGTCTGGATTGGCTTTAAAAAGTGGCTTTTCAGCAGAAATAGCTTTTAAGCCAAAAAGCAATAAGTTAGGGTTGCCCAGCTTATTGCCTTTGGCTTGTTTTAAGCAGTTTTAAACTTATTTTAAGCACTATAGCTTTGCCAAACACTGATAAAAGCTAAAAAGAGCTTAAAAGCTGATTTGGACAGCTTAAAAGCCAATCCAAACACCCTCATAGTAAAAGGACTATATCTTTTTACCTAGTCATCATGTTAATACTCATTTATTTTATTGTTTCCGGTCATAGATAAAGAAGGAAACTATAGAGAGAATAGAGTTAGTAAAAATGTTTAGGAAAGCTCATAGATGTCATAGTTTGATTCAGCAGATTACATGTAATTAGTTCTCAGTTGGAGGCCTAGCATTCACAATACTCTTCCTAGAAGATGGTTGTGGAACTAGGTGATCTTCAGGTGTATTGATTATTTTGTTTGTTATGGTAACATTTATAATTGTTAATAACCAAAAAAATTTATTGCAGAAAATAATAATAATAATAATAGAAAAAGTCATTAAAGACACAAGCTCTTTACTGGCAATTATGGGTCTTTACGGCAATAACAAAGGCTGTTGAATGTATGGGGCTAGGACATTTCTTAGGCAGTTTTAGTGGCCATTGTAGTTGCCGCTAAAAGTAATTATTTTTACCAGTAATAATATGAGTCTGTACTAGCATCTGGCATAAATGCTGCTAGAGGCTTTAACGATTTTGGATCCAATGGCATTTAATTAATTACTGATAAATATTTTTATGGCAACAAATATTGTATTTAAAATAACAATACAATTATATTTAAAGTAACAATACGATACAATACCATAAATAACAACCATCCAAACAAGCTGTTAGCTCGGAATAATAAATTCTTTTTGCACGACTATGTATTTGTTGTAATTCAATGTTACGGATGCTGAATTTCAGAGAAGAAGAAGCTAACTAGGGCTAAGCTAAAACTAAGAAGAAAGGGAATTAAGGCAAATAAAATAAAAGGGTTTTCATTCATGCCCTGAAAATGAGCTGTTGCTCATTTTCAGGGCATATAGCCTCAAACGTGAGTAAAAACCTAAGGACTAAAAAGAAATAAGAGAAACTTACAAGGGGTAATTAAATAATAAAGTAAATTAGCTAAATGGACTCCAATGCAAATAGTAAAACTTGTTAGCTACTCCGCCAACTCCTCTCACTAACTTCACAGCACAACCTTGCAAGCCCATTGTACAAGCTCCACCAATAACTCCAACCCCTTCCATTTTAAATCGTATCATTCAAGTAATTGAGGCAACAAAAAAAGGATAAAATAATAATTTAGGAAAAAGCAAAACGATTAAGGTGTATCAAAATTCAAAATCAGTTAACACCATTTTCTACTGGGATGTTAGAGTGGGAACTCACATTCCACTTTTGTTTGCTTTCTTCTCCAAAGTTAAGGCAAGTTAAGATTGGGCTGCCCCTATTTCCCTTTTGATAGAAATTGGAGACATTCCGTAGCCATTGAAGGTGAAGATGGTGAGAGTTGCAGTGCGTTACTCTCGCAATGGTGAGATTTTTCATTCTGCTTTGGCAATTACGCCCAGAAATTATTCCTCATCTCCTAGCAATACATCTCGGTAAAGGGCAAAATTGGGGATTCTAGCAGGTGTGAGAACGTCAAGTGTTTAGATGATGCTGTGAGTGTGTTCCGTCAAATGGTTAGAGAGCAGCCTCTTCCTCTCCTGTCAGGTTCTCGAAATTGTTGCATACTATGGTAAATATGAAGCATTACTCTGCTGTTGTTTCTCTCTTTGGAGAAATGTGGAAATTAGGTATTCCAACTGATAAATTCATCTTGAATATAGTAATTAACAGTTATTGCCTTATGCACCGTTGTGACAAGAGTGGGTTGCTCTAGTGGTAAGCACCCTCCACTTCCAATCAAGAGGTTGTGAGTTCGAGTCACCCCAAGAGCAAGGTGGGTAGTTCTTGGAGGGAAGGAGTCGAGGGTCTATCGGAAACAGCCTCTCTACCCCAGGTAGGGGTAAGGTTTGTGTACACACTACCCTCCCCAGACCCCACTAGTGGGATTATACTAGGTTGTTGTTGTTGTTGTTGCCTTATGCACCGTGCTGATTTAGGATTTTCTGAATTAGCCATTTTCTTCAAGACTGGCATTCCATTTGATGTTGTTACCTTTAACACCCTAATAAGGGGACTCTTTGCTGAAAATAAGGTTAAAGATGCCGTTCACTTGTTCAAAAACTAGTGAGAGAGAATATTTGTGAGCCTAACGAAGTCATGTATGCAACTGTCATGAATGGGCTTAGTAAAAGGGGCCATACTGAAAAAACTTTTAGTTTGTTCCGATTAATGGAACAAGGTAGCACTAAGCCCTACAGATACATCTATAGCATTGTTATAGATGCCCTTTGCAAAGATAGAATGCTAGATGCTGTTGTCAGCCTTTTAAACGAGATGAAACAGAAAGGTATTCCACCCGACATTATCACTTATAGTTCATTGATTGATGGTTTGTGTAGGTTTGGTCGGTGGGAAAATGTTAGGGCTTTGTTCTGTGAGATGGTTGGTTAATGTTAATATTTATCCAAATGTGTACACCTTCAGCATAGTGATCGATGGGCTATGCAAAGAAGAAAAAGTTGAAGACGCCGAGAAAATAATGAGACACATGATCAGAAAAGGTGAGGAGCCTACTGTGGTCACCTACAATGCGATAGCAGATGGATATTGTTTGCGTGGTCAAATTGATTGAGCGAGGAGAATTTTTTATTCTATGATAGATAAGAGCATTGAGCCTAACATTACTAATTATAACACACTAATAAATGGATATTGTAAAAAAAAGAAGTTTGACGAGGCCATGCAATTGTTTCTTGAAATTTCTCGAAAGGGGTTGAAACCTGATACTGTTACCTACAATATTATCTTACAAGGTCTATTTGGAGTTGGAAAAAGCGACACTGCACAAAAGTTCTTCGCAGAGATGCTTTCGGCAGGGCAGAGACCAAATTTGTGTACTCGTAGCATCTTGCTTGGTGGTTATTTTAAGAATGGACTTGTTGAAGAAGCTATGTCACTCTTTCGTAAGTTGGAAAGAGAGGGAGAAGATACTGACATTAAACTTTGCAATATTGTCATTGATAGATTGTGCAAAAATGGAAAGTTGGACAAAGCTCATGCCATTTTTGAAAAGCTTTCTTTAATAGGTTTACATCCTAACGTGATAATGTACACTACAATGATTAATGGGTTTTGTTTGGAAGGGTTACTAGATGAAGCTAAAGATATGCTAAGAAAAATGGAGGACAATAGATGTTTGCCAAACAATGTAACTTACAATGTTATTTTGCAAGGGTTTCTGAGAAGTAACAGAATTGGTGAAACGAGGGCTTTCATAAAGGAAATGACTGGGAAGACTCTCATTTGATACAACTACAACAGAGTTATAGCGAAGGATCCTCCTATGCTTGACATGATACCAGAGTTTCTTCTGGAAAAGAAGAAATGAAGATGTTTTCCTAATCTCATCCAATGCAATTGGGGAAACAAGAAAGTTGAAATTTGAACATTGCAAACTTATTGAGGAGGTAAATCACTTCTAATTCTGAATGTTTTGTCCTCTTCATTATCTCGCAAATTAGATGCTATTGCACTCTTACTATGAGAAATAATATGAATTTCCTTATGAGCTATTCTCCAATTTCTTTATAAAGGCTAGAGGTTACTTTAATAGCAAAATAAGAGCTTTAAGATTAAGGGGAAACTGAAATAAAAGTGAAAGGATCATTGTTGTTCTTATTTTCAGTTTTCTTAATATAATAAAATTCTTACACCCGTGACATTGGAGAAATATATCCTCCAAAATGGATCTCAACAATATTACAATATATTTTGATGAGCTATATTACAGTACTGTATATAGTGTATAAATCTAATGTGATTATGGGATAATACTTTGATATTTGTAATAGGAATTATGTTTTTCCTAGAGTTTGTAGTCTTGGTCATTCTGCAATATTATAACCTTTATGGGGAATTTGGGCATCATCATCATCATTTTCTGCAAATTTGCTCTTTTCTTTTGTATTTTGTCTATCCACTGTGATCTGGGATGTACACTAGACAGTTTTTTCCATTGAACAGTTTATTATACTCTAGGACTAAGTTCTCTGTCAAAGCCTCTTGTTCTTTCACTCTTTTCCCCTAGATTGGGCTGCTCATTTTTCCCTTGACAGAAATTGGAGAGACTGCGCAGCCATTCAAGTGAAGTGAAGATTGCAGGTGTTGCAGTTCGTTACTCTCGCAATGGTAACCCTTTTATCTCATTCTTGGCTATTTCTCATCGCAATGCTGAGATTATTCATTCTGCTCTGGCAATTACGCCCTCAGATTATTCTTCATCTCGTAGCATAGCAATACATCCATTTGTTTCTAACAGGTTTGAGAACATCAAGTGTTTTAGATGATGCTGTAAGTGTCAAATGGTCAGAGAGCAGGCTCTTCCCTCTCCTGTCAGGTTCTCAAAATCGTTGAATGTTATGATATTTATAAAGCATTGCTGTTGTTTCTCCCTTTGGATAAATGCAGAAATTAGGTATTCCAACTAATGAATTCATATCCACCTGCTGATGGATGACTTGATGCCAGACATTGTGTCACCTCCTCTCTCTCTCTCTCTCTCTCTCTCTGTGCCATCTTTTTCTTCCCATATATTGAAAGGATAAGGATTAAATTTAAGAAAAGGAAATAGTTGAAATTGGTATTGTACAACTGCAAGCTCTCTATGGACTAAGATAATCAATCAATTAATAGGGTGTCCTAGTGTGGATTTTTTTTGTCTTGCTTGTACATGTGAAGGAATTTTCAAGTTGGTAAACACTCGGAGATCTCATTAGCTGATTTTACAATAAGAGCGCCACATCTATAGAATTTTTTTTTTTTTTTTGATTTGCACCGGGTGTCCGAGTCTCTTTGAGCCCCGACTAATCCCGGGGGTGCACAGGCCCTCGGCAAGGAGTTTCCCGCAAGTGCACCACGGTTAATTCAGGTTTTACCCAGTCCGATGGCCCTCAGAAATTGTTTGCACCCAGTGGGTTTCGAACTTGAGACCTTGAAAGGGAGCAAACCCCAAGGCTCAAGTCAATTGCCACCAGGCCAACCCCTGAGGGTCACATCTATAGAAATTAAATCACTTCAATTTTTTAATCTCCCATTATATGTGGCGATTTTCAATTCAGATTTGTCCTCTTGAATGTTTTGAGTATATACTGATTCTAAAAGGAGTTGATCTTCTTTTTACTTTTCTTAATGAAAAAATGGAGTTGATCTTTTCTCATAGTTTCTTAGTTCCTGGTACATCAACCATAAACAAAAATCAAACCTTACTTTAGATTGAATCCTCTTAGTTGTTATTTCATATTTCAAATTCAAATTCTTTTTCCAATCTTTCTCAGATTTTCCGCTTGGTCAATAATAGATTTCCAGATTGTGAAAAAAATGGCTCGTACGAAGCAGACAGCCTGTAAATCTACCGGTGGAAAGGCTCTAAGGAAACAACTTGCTATAAAGGCTGCTAGGAAATCAGCCCCTACCACTGGAAGAGTGAAGAAGCCACATCGTTACCTCCCTGGACTGTTGCTCTCCAAAAATATCAAAAGAGTACTGAGCTTCTCATTCGGAAGTTGTCTTTCCAAAGGTCTGTGAGATTGTTCAGGATTTTAAGACAGATCTGATATTCAGCTTGCAAGACGAATTCGCGGAGAACGAGCTTAAGCTTATCACAATGTTGATTAGTGATCAGTCTCTTCTTGGTTGCCCGTGTATGGTTTATGGTACCAAGCTAGTATCTTTTTGTTTGTGCCTGGAACCTAGATTGTTATATTAGAGACCTTATTGTGTTCTATAAATACTAGTACTAGGTTTGCTAATACAAGGACATTGATTAAAATGAATTGCTGTTTCTGAAAAAGAAAAGAAAAAAATCCTCTTAGTTTTCCTGAAACCGGAGTGAAGCTTGTTCAAACCTGGCACAATGTAGTGTAGATTAACTAGAAGAGATTTACTTGTTCAATCTGCTTGGTGTAAGTTGATTTAATCTGATCCAGGGCATCTTGCTTAACCTCCTACTTAACTCTTAACATAGTTAGTTACTCAAAGCATACCATTTTACTAGTCATACACCAAAGCTGACTGCTTTTTGTAGTCTATATAAGCACTAGAAAAATGATTCAATATGTCCCCCTAACTAACACAAGGGGAATCTGATTTATGATATTTTTGTTAAGTATCATTTTCATAGAAGGCTTGTTATATCATTTAGCTTATCAACTGCTATTGAGTTCCTCTGTGAAGCTTTTAGTATTTGATCACTTTTTTTAAGTGTGAGAATTAATCATCTCTAGACATGGGGTTTCTATTGTGTTCTCTCTTTCTTTTCATTTCCTACTGCAAGCAACTTATACTAGTATTTGATCACTTTGTTTGTCTGCTTCTTAAGAGTGGGCTGCCCGTATTTCCCTTGACAGAAATTGGAGAGACTCTGTAGCCATTGAAGTGAAGAGAAGATGGCGAGAGTTGCAATTCGTTACCCTCGCAACAGTAATACCTTCATCTCATTCTTGGCTATTTCTCATGGCAACGCTAAGATTGCTCCTTCTACTTTCGCAATTGGCCGCAGAGATTATTCTTCATCTCCTAGCAATACATCCATTTCGATAAAGGGTAGACTTGGGGTTTCTAGAAGTTTTGAGAACATCAAGTGTTTAGATGATGCTGTGAGTGTTCCGTCAAATGGTTAGACAGTAGCCTCTTCCCTCTCCTGTCAGGTTCTCGAAATTGTTGCATACTATGGTAAATATGAAGCATTACTCTGCTGTTGTTTCTCTTTGGAGAAATGTGGAAATTAGGTATTCCAACTGATAAATTCATCTTGAATATAGAAATTATCAGTTATTGCCTCATGCACCGTGCTGATTTAGGATTTTCTGTATTAGCTATTTTCTTCAAGACTGGCATTCCATTTGATGTTGTTTCCTTTACCACCCTAATAAGGGACTCTTTGCTGAAAATAATGTTAAAGATGCCGTTCACTTGCTCAAAAAGCTAGTGAGAGAGAATATGTGTGAGCCTAACGAAGTTATGTCAAAAGGGGCCATACTGAAAAAACTTTTAGTTTGCTCCGATTAATGGAACAAGGGAGCACTAAGCCCGACACATACATCTATAGCATTGTTATAGATGCCTTTTGCAAAGATAGAATGCTAGATGTTGCTATCAGCCTTTTGAAAGAGATGATACAAAAAGGTATTCCTCTAAACATTGTCACATATAGTTCATTTATTGATGGTTTGTGTAAGTCTGGTGAATGGGATGATGTTAGGATGTTGTTCTGTGAGATGGTTAATCTTAATATTTATCTAGATGTGTACACCTTCAAAATAGTGATCCATAGACAAATGATTGGAAAAGGTGTGGAGCCTACTGTGATCACCTACAACATGATAATAGATGGATATTGCTTGCTTGGTCAAGTGGATAAAGCGAGGAGAACTTTTAATTCCATGATAGATAATAACATTGAACCTGACATTATTAACTATAACATACTAATAAATGGATACTGTAAGAAAAAGAAACTGGACGAGGCTATGAAATTGTTTAGCGAAGTTTCTCAAAGGGGTTGAAACATGATAATTTCACCTATAATATTATCTTGCAAGGTCTGTTTGAAGCTGGAAGAATTGACACCGAACCTTGTTTAGTGGTTATTTTAAGAACTAGTTTTTGCGTTGCACGTGTATCACTGAAATGCGTATTTTGAGGTTGATTTAATAGTTCTCTATAGTGTTTATTCTCGAGTTACCAAAATACACCTTGAAATAATCCGTTAATTCACTGTATGCTAAGCCCCTACCATTAATTTGGCTAATTTGAAAGTTTTAAACTATTTATTATGACATAAGTTTATCATTTGGTCATGAGTTTTTCTAAAATTATTTTGCATATATAGTTGAAAATTTCTTCTAATATGTTAATTGTTTGCAGCCATAATGTGTAATTTTATATGATTTAGTTTGAAGGTTATTTTAATCTTTTTGCAACAATCTATATTCTATACTATATTAATATTAGAAAGTACATATAAGATTGACATACTCGTATTATGTTAATAATGTTTTAACATATTGGATTGGCATTTTATTAGTTAACTTTCCCCAAATATGGCTCAATACGCAAAAGTAAAGTTAATACATATATTGTAATTGATCTAAATCACTCTTAAGAGGAATTTTCAAACCATTCAAAGTAATACCCCAAATCTTCAAATTGTTACTGTGCTACTTAGCTATAGTATATTTTGCAAAATATTTTTGCATTTTATCGATAAAAGATTCTTTATCCCCTAGCTCGAGGAGAGTTCATGCGTGAAATTTCTTTGTTGAATGGAGGTGAGTTCAAGGCTTCTTTAATCGAAAATGCATGCACTTTAAAATTCATTATTATCACCAACTCAAGAAATAATGCATCAATAAGCAGGCAAGCAAGATTTTGTAAAGATGGATGTCCATCCAATTGGACGGAGTAGTGATTGGCATTGATGCAAAGCCAATAAAAAATATTATCACAACATACTGTGAAAACAAAAGTTGCACCAAAATTATTTAACATCATCAAATTTATTCTTGTCCAAATTTAAGCAAGTTCTCTTGTAATTTTTTTTAAAAAACAAATGGAATATAAAATTTAGACTCAATCCAACTACAATATAAAAGTATTTAGATCCTTTTCAGATGTTATTCACGATTAAGCCATGAGCATATCGTCTGACCTTCCTCTCAGAGTCTTGCAATGTGAGAACATCATCATCTATGACCGGGCCCTTTGGCATTTTCATGATAAACCAGTGGTGGTGAATGAAATATTGCTTTATAATTGCATATGAAAGGCATGAATATCTCTGCATAAAGCAAATATATATATGTACATAAAGGCAAGAGTAGCAAGTCAAGACCAACATTGTTTATTTGTTACCTTTATCTTATTAAAACGTAACGAAGAATGATGTCAATTCTACAACCCTGAGTTAATCCACAGGATATTATCCATCACCATATTTAAATATCAGGATTAATATTACGGCTTTTCCAGAGTCTCATTCTGCATCACCAGCCAAAGTCCTTGTCATTTGAGATAAAACCAATATTCACATTGAAAAAGGAAAAATATTATAGAAGCACGGGTAGATATATTTTTCTACTTGGGTGCTAAAAGTTTTACATATGATTGAACTAACAGTTCTAGGTCCTAATTAAAGCATTTTCAGATAGAAGTATGTCTATTTCTCAAAATATTGATGCTAAAACACAACATTTATAAGACAACAATTGCATAAAAAAATTATTAATTGAAATTTCAGGTTTGAGAAAATAAAAACGAAAAGACAAAATAAAAAAACTGTGAAAATATGGGAAGAAGTAACCATGTGATAATTAAATCTTTACTTGAGGAAACGTTCTACAGTATCGATTACACAATCAAATAGGAAAATACTAAAGAAAAAAATTACAAAAAAATTGTGTCAAAGGAAAAAGAATCATGTTAGAAAGAAATGTCGCCTACCTCATTTGTATTGGTGCAATTCCTAGTAGAGTTCTATCGAATTGTCAATAAAAGCATCACGTCAATTGTTATTCCCCCGGAAAGAAAAATCATCTCATAAGCTGTTGAAACAAAATTTCAGCTCTTCACTTTCATGTGAGAGATCAAACTCTTAAACATCAATTAAACAATATGATTTATATGATAAATGAGAAGTAAGAAGCAAAATTGACCCAAAAAAGAGAGCTTAAAACAACTTGCACGAAGAAATACCTCATATGTGCTCTCTAAACTAAATTCAAATAGTTGATAGTATTGTCATTAGAAGAAAAGTAAAAGATGATGTATATATTTGAGGAGTAGAAGAAACATGTATCATTGGGAAATGCAAGAGACAACAGTTTCTTTAGAAGACTAATAATGAATACATAGTTGTCTTTTCATTTGCTTTCAGATTTAGATTAATTGAATTTAGTGTAAAAATACACGATACTTAAAAGAGTACAATAACAATTGTAATTGAAGAAAGATATATACGTGGATTATATATTTTGTACAAACATATTATATCATAAAAAGATTGAAATCATTTAATGAAAAGTTCTTTTTTCAAGGACTAAATGGTCACTTAGATTTTAAAGTACATTTTTGTAAATCAACTTTGAAGATAGGATCTTCCTATTTTTTTAGTATAATATGATGGACGTGTTAAAGAAGCTATGTCACTCTTTTATAAGTTGGAAAGGAAGTTTGAAGAAACTGACATTGAACTTTACGGTATTGTCAATAATGGATTGTGCAAAAATGTAAAGTTCGGCGAAGCTCATCTTATTTTTGAGAAGCTTTTTGTAATAGGTTTACATCCGAACGTAGTAATATACACTACAATGATTAATGGATTTTGTCAAGAAGGATTGTTAGATAAAGCTAAAGATATTCTTAGAAAAATGGAGGACAATTTGTTGTTTGCTGGACATTGTAACTTACAACGTTATTATGCAAGTATTTCTCAAAAGTAACAAATACAGTGAAATGAGGGCTTTCTTAAAAGAAATGACAGGGAAGACTTTCTCATTTGATGCAACTACAATAGAGTTACTGATAGATGCTATAGCGGAGGATCCTTCTCTGCTTGACATGATATAAGAGTTACACCCGGAAAATAAGAAATGAATATCTTTTCCTAGACTTTCACCAAGAAAGTAAGAAGTGAATAAGTGCCCATATATGAATAATAAATATAGGAATATCATTTGCCATCTATATTACATGGACTCATATTTGGATTAGTATATGATACGGATCGATGTAAATCTTCTGAACATGTATGCCTAGTTTTTTGTTTCTTAGAGTATTTTGTGGAATCCGTACAATATCTTCATTCCTGTCTCAAACCTGTACGACATAAGCACACCAAGATGAACGAAAGATTAATTTAACGTAGTCTTTTACTGGTATCTAGTCATCTTCAAGTATTTTTGCACGCTAACATCTACTATGAGATCACATAATTGATTCTTCTTTCGAGATGAGTCATGAAATTTTCAATAAAAGATGATATAGATTAGATGTATTTACTGTTCTTAATATGTTACCTGTAAAATTGGGTACCACCTGTCACAATAATATGAAACCCATGTTTTATCTTCTTCTTATGGTCCAACTAAGGTTGGTAAACCATCTAAAAATCCTCCTTATTTTTGTCAAGCACTTGCCAAAACATGTGATCTTATCTATGGTGGTCGCTTCCCAACCTATTCTAATTACATTTTAGGTTCGTGCTTTGTGGATTTTGTTATACTAGGGGTCGATATATAAAGCAAAGTTAGGCTTAGAGTATGAGCTCAAACATGTCAAATGAAAGTAATGTCCAACTGCTTAATGAAGCAAAGTTAGGCTTAGGTTGATGTGCTCAAAGCCCCACGTTCCTTCACTCTTTTCCCGTCTGTCCCCTCATCAACTCCACTCGCTAATGGATGGATGCCAGTCATTAGTCACCTCTCTCTCTCTCTCTCTCTCTCGAAAATGATTCACTGCGTCTCCCTAACAGACAGAAGGGGAATCTAATCTATGCTATCCTTGTTAAGTATCATTTTTATAGCAGACATGTTATGTCATTTAACTTATTAACTGCTGGATCCTTCTTGATATCGAGTTCCTCTGTGAAGCTTTTAGTATTTGATCACTCTTGATGTGTGAGTGATAGAAACTAAAAGTCCACTAAACTGTATAGAGAACCTGGTTCTCGATCTCTTCCCACAGAACACAGACACAACATTAAGTAAATGACATAGTAGAATTTTATGTGAAAAATTCCCAGCTCACGGGATTAAAAACCACGACCTACCCTTGTAGGATTTCAACTTCATTAATGAGCAAACTTTAGATTACAACCTATTGTAACCTAGGAATTAACTTCTTAATCCCTTACTAATTTGTAACAACTCTATTACAAGCCACTTTATAATAACTCTATTACAAAGATTTACAACTCGACTAAACCTAGCTAAGACACAAACATAGAGTTTATGATTTAACAAAAGTTTCCTACACAATTATTTCTAATTAAGCTAAGTAGGAATTACGAGTAAGAAGTTTTAACAAAGGTACAACACAACTAAGGACATGTGATGACTCGATGCAGAGAACTGGCCCTTGTTATGTAGTTCTTTGTTCTTGAAGCACTTGAGAATCGATTGCTGAATTGATGCACAGACTTGAGAGAAAGCTGGATTGATTCTTCAAAATGTTCAAGTGATGTTTTGTCTTTGGCTTAATGTTAATATAACATTCGTGACATCACTTGAATGATGCAAGCATGTTTGGTACAGGAGCATTCCCAATGAAGTTGACTGCTGCACTATTTTGCACTGTTGCGTGTGCAGGCAGCAACTTTACAGCTGTTAGGAAGTTGACTGGTACGGCCACCAAGAGAACTGATGTCCATATGTTCCCTCTGATGTTTCTCTGTCTCTGAAGAGTTGAACTATATCTCCGACTTTGACACTTGTTGATCTTAAGTACTTGAGGATGTATAACAAGTTCCTTATCTGGTTCTTAACATTAAGTTTGTTAGATCATTAAAACATAACAGGGATACATAGAACCTATCAATTTCTCCCTTTTTTGATGATGACAAACTTATAATTGAAATACCCCCTAAGAACCAGAATGACATACTCATAACCTGTATTCCCCCTGAATCTGTTCCCCATCTTGTTCCCTCTCAATTTATTATTCCCCCTTTTGGCATCATAAAAAGATTAGTAGCAAGTAATAAGCAAAAAGAAGTCTAACTTGGTTAACTCATGCCACATGTGTGCACACAATCATGACTAAAGACAGAGCAAATGAGCAAAGAATACACATCAAAAAGGACGAAACTTTCATTAATTTTTTGGAAATTTAGCAGGGAGCGGTTTCATCGTTACCAAAACATGCACAAAATAGAAACAACAAAAAGGTACCAGTCATAAACATCATTAGGACTAAAATAGAGGACAGACACTAGGAACTTGACACTGGGAGGGAGAGCATATTTTAGGGAGCACTGGAAGGGGAAGGCCCAGATGAAGAGGCAAAGGTTTTAAGAAGGATGTCCATTCGAGCATTAGCTGACACCTGCTCGTTGAGCAGTCGCTCCTTCAGGTCCTCAACCTGCTTCGTGAGGTCAGCATTTTCTTTTGACAGACGGGCAACCTCTGTGCTTTGAGAGCTACTGGAACCAGGTGCCTCCTGAACCTGACTGAGCTGACTTTCGAGAATGGAATTCCTTGCCTTCAACTTCCGTATCTCTTCAGTGGCACTGTTCTGAGCGTTGATCAACTGAGAGATAGTAGAAGTGCTGCCAACCCCTCCAATCCTATCAATGCACTCACACTCTTCTAGGGTGGTCTTGGAGAAGGTTTGCTTGCGAGTTCCCACCTTCGCTTTTCCTAAAGGGACTGTGAAATATTAAAAAATTGTAGTGAGGAGGAACCCGTAAGGAAACCCATGATTACCATCCTTGAACTCTGCCACCTTCTTCATGCGTTCTATCATAAGACCAGGCAGGTTTATGGTGGTGTAGCCATCCAGTGCTTCCATGAGAACCAGGTCTTCTCATGACGTAATGGTCCGTCTTTCTGCAAGTGGGAGCAGGACCTTGTTCACCAATTCAAACAGCAGTTGGTACACTGGAAGGAGAGCCTTCTTGTGCACCCGTTCCCCTTGCTGTACTGCCTTATCCTTCACAATGGCATTTCTGAAATTTGTAGAGCAGACCCCCTCAAATGAGGACATCCCATTAGTGGGCACGCCCAAAATGGCTCCCAGTACAGCAGTGTCCGGCACAAAATCAACACCATTCACTGTTAAACAAATGTTATCATCCTCAACTGTGAAGAAGTCAGCATAGAAACTGCGCACCTTTGCCTCATAAACTTTAGGACTGTCACTAGTGAACAGATGTGTCCACTGTTGGTATTCAATGATGTCAGCCAATTGGCGCATTCCTGATAGGTCAGGGATATCAGGGGAAAATGTGCGGCCCCACAACACCCATTGGTTTCTCAAATTCTTCATGCCAACATCCTGGGTTGCCCCAACCTTGGCCTTCTTTGAGGAACCAGGTTCCTCACTGACACTAGCCTTCCTTTTCACAGATTTTCTCACACTCTTCCCTTTGTCTGTAGATTTCTTGGACACCTTCTGAGCGGACTCCTTAACCACTTTTTCACCAGATTTTTGACCCTCAACATTGCTCACACCCATCTTACTCACCGATGACTCTTTTTTGGACTTTGGAACTGTATGTTTCTTTGAGGACTTACGAGCTAAGGAACCAGGTTCTTCTTCTACCTCATTATCCACATCAACAACTAGTGCATGAGGCACTACCTTCTCATTTACAACCTTTCCATCTTTCACCAACTGCCTCTTCTTCTTTCCCTCTTTGCTTTTCCTTAAAACTCACTTAAGTTCTTTATTCTTCTGCAACCTCGTGATAGGTCTCTTAGAAGTTGACCCCTGGGGAGGTGCCTTTCTACTCCTAGCATTAATGAAGCTCACCAGAGCCACATTATCATAATCTTCTTCTTCACTATCCTCATTCTCCTCCTCAGACAGAGATCGCATCTCAGGAACCACAATTGATAATGGCTCAACGTAGAAATGAGGAGAGGGGGCGGGATCAGTACTGACCCGGGGTTCTTGTGAAGAACTAGGGGTTTTTATCCCCATTAGAGCTAGAGGGCTCTTCTAGGGCGGAGGGATCAGGTCCCTCAGTTGGTTCCCCAGTAGTACTATCAGGTGCTGAGGTTTCGACAGGCACCAGTTCCCTAACCTTGACTTATGTACCATTATCTTCCCTATGAGACTCAGACACACCCTCATAACCTCCAATCAAACTTCCCTCAGTAGCGATTGAAAGCATATTTTCTATAGCTTCCCGTTCTTGTAGCCCCAAAGTAACTTCAGAAGGTATAAGAGGAGCATTACCTGTAGGATCAAGGCCCGGGGCTGTCATTGTCAATTCATCACTGGCATGACCCACACCTTGTTCTTTAGCAGAACTTTCTTCCACTCGTAGAGTAGAAATTTCTTTATTTTCTTCTCCATCCACTGTATCTTCGTCAACCATCTTTTCCGGCAAGGCAGAAGTAGAGGTCACAGCCACAAATTTCTTGGGAGTCGATATTTTGTGACTTCGATGAGAACCAGAACTTGATTGAGTTAGAGAGGAAGTAGAGTGTGATTGTAACTATAACTTAGGTTTGGACTAGTCAGAGTGGGGAGTGTGGGCTCTATCACTGGTGGGGACGATGCTTGGAACATTTTGTGTTTCCTGATTGTCAGACATGGTGGAGTGTAGTGATTTGAAGAAGAGAGTTTGAAGAAGGAAAAGGGAAATTTTGGATTTTTGATGTGAACAGTTATGAAAGTGACTATGAATGGATTTATTTAAGAGGGGTGAGGGACCAGTTGAGTAGCAATTTTGGGTAGTTGGGTCGCTTCATAAAGGGTGAGACGCTTAGGTTCAAGAAGCAAAAAAAAGAAACTGACAATTTAATGACGTGGCACCGTTTCAGCCGTTTAAAGAATTGTGCATGAGAGTACAGAGGAACTACTAACTTATGTCAAAGGAACCAGGTTCCCTGACAGAGTTGAAAATGTAAGCCTCATCCTTTGACCAACGTGCAATGCATTAGCTACTTGTTTGCTCTGTAATCGTTATGCGTGTCTACCTGTAACAGTATAGAGGTGAGTTAGACTGCGCCATAAAACACTTTTTATCTATTTTACTTGTACATTTCTTTCGTAGCCAATCATCGAGGGACCAGGTCCTTAGCTTGATTTCATCAACCCTAATGCCAAGTGATTCTTTTCAAAGTGCTCTCTGCTCAGTGCTTTGGTGAATATGTCTTCAATTTGATCTTCTATGCTGCAAATGTTCATGCAAATGAGCCCTTTTTCAACGTTATCTCTGAGGAAGTGGTATCACATATCAATGTGCTTTGTTCTCTTATATTGAACTGGATTCTTGGCCATGTTGAGAGCACTGGTGTTGTCACATAGTAAGGGCACACAGTTGGATTCTTGGCCATGTTGAGTGCACCAAAATCTTCCAGTTGATGCTTATCCATAGAAATTGAGTGCATCAGGAGGCAACTGCTACATATTCAACTTCAGTAGTTGAAAGGGCCACTGAGTTTTGCTTTCTTGTATCACATAAGATCAGACATGATCCTAGAAAATGTGCCATACCAGAAGTGCTTTTCCTATCTACCAAATATCCAGCATAATCAGCATCAACGTATCCGATTAAATCAAAGTTATCTACTGAGGGATAGTAGAGGACCAGGTCCTGTGTGCCTTTGAGATACCTCAGAATTCTTTTGGATTCCTTTGGATTGGATTGAAACCTGGAACAGAGTCCCATACTGAAAATAATATCTGGTCTGCTTGCTGTGAGATACAGAAGTGATCCTATGATACCTCTATACATAGTTTTATTCACAAGAGAACCAGGTTTATCCATGTCCAGACGAGTAGCAGTGGCAATGGGAGTATCAATGATCTTTGATCCTTCCATATCAAATTTCTTCAGAAGCTTCTTGATGTACTTCTGTTGACTTATCATTGTTCCCTCAATAATTTGCTTAACTTGCAGTCCCAAGAAGAAATTTAATTCCCCCATCATACTCATCTCAAACTCACTTCCCATAAGTTTTGCGAATTCCTCACACAATGAATCATTAGTTGCTCCGAAGATGATGTCATCAACATAGACTTGCACAATGAGCAAGTTCCTCCCTTATTTCTTCAGAAATAAGGTGTTGTCAATTTTTCCTCTTGTAAAGCCATTTTCTAGAAGAAATTTGGACAACCTTTCATACCAAGCACGAGGAGCCTTCTTTAGCCCATATAGTGCCTTGTCAAGTTTAAAAACATGCTCAGGATGTTCATGATTCTCAAATCCATGGGGTTGCTTGACAAAGACTTTTTCCTTTAGAAAGACATTCAGAAATACACTTTTGACATCCATTTGGAACAATTTGAATTCCACGTGAGACGCAAAGGCAATGAGGATTCTGATTGCCTCTATTCGAGCAACTGGAGCAAATGTTTCATCATAGTCAATCCCTTCTTCCTGATTATAACCTTGAACTACCAGCCTTGCCTTGTTTCTGGTTGTGTTTCCAAACTCATCAAGTTTGTTTTTGAATACCCACCTGGTTCCTATAACAGTTCTGTCAGTAGGTCGTGAAACCAGGTGCCATACACTGTTCCTCTTAAATTGATGAAGTTCTTCTTGCATAGATGTAATCCAATCAGCATCTTTTAATGCTTCCTTGATATTCTTGGGCTCAATTTGAGAGAGAAAGGCTGAGAAGGAAAACGTGTTTCTTGCCTTTGATCTGGTTTGAATTCCTGAATCAAGGGTAGTGATCACATTTTCAAGAGGATGTGAGCTTTTGTGTTTCCAGTTAGACACCTGAACCTCGTTGTGAGTTGGTCTAGGTATTTCTGATTGTGACTCTCTGTCTGCATGTGGAGTTCCTTGAACTGCATCAGCAACTCTGTTTTCAGCTTCAGTTGTTGTGATTGAGGAACCTGGTTCCTCCCCATCAGTTGGAAAAATAACTGTACCATCATCATTTGATTCCTTGACGTGATTCATCATGTCAACTTTTTCATTTGCCATGTCAATGACTTCACCAGGTACAATTGACTGTTCTCCCTCTTGATCAATCTTATTATGTGATACCTTCTCACACGAGTGGTGAGATTCATCAAAGATTACGTGTATACTTTCCTTCACACATTGAGTTCTTTTGTTATATACTTTGTAAGCTTTGCTTTATGACGAATAGCCAGAATGATTCCTTCATCACTTTTGGCATCGAACTTTCCAAGTGCTTCCTTACCATTGTTGAGGACAAAACACTTGGAGCCAAATGTCCTTAGATGTGTCACCTTAGGCTTCCTCGCATTCAGTAGTTCATATGGAGTTTTGTTCAAAAGGGACCTGATCATGCACCTGCTCACCAAGTAGCATGCAGTGTTGATAGCTTCTGCCCAAAAGTTTTTTGCAATGCCGCTATCAATCAACATTGTTCTTACCATGTCTTCAAGAGTCCTATTCGTCCTCTCTACCACACCATTTTGTTGAGGTGTTCTTAGAGCTGAAAAATTATGAGTTATGCCATTTTCAGCACAAAATTCATCGAATTTGGCATTGTCAAACTCTGTGCCATGATCCGACCTGATACTTATTACATTATGGCTCATCTTCACTTGGATCTTTTTTACAAATGCAAAAAATACTTCAAATGTTTCATCTTTGGACCTGAGAAACAGAGTCCAGGTGAATCTGGAATAGTCATCCACAATGACAAATATGTATATCTTTCCTCCTTTACTTGGCACACTCATAGGTCCACATAGATCCATGTGAAGGAGATCAAGTGGCCTTGAGGTACTGACTTCCTTTTTGGGCTTGAAAGAGGATCTGCCTTGCTTTCCTTTTACACTTGCATCGCACACTTTGTAATCCTTGAAGCTTGAGTTGGGCAGGCCATGAACCAGGTCCTTCTCGACTAACTCGTTCAGCAACATAAAGCTTGCACGACACAATCTTCGGTGCCACAGTTCAGCATCATCATCTACAACACTCAGACAACTGAGATCTCCATTTTTTAGAGATTCAAAGTTAGCAACATAGATGTTTTTGTATCTCACCAAAACCACCTCACCAGTCACAAGATTTGTGACCGTGCATATTTTTGACACAAATTCTACATTGTTTCCCTTGTCACAGATTTGGGAGACACTTAGCAAGCTGTACTTCAACCAATTCACGTAGTACACATTTTCAATTGAGTGAGAAAGAGACTTCCCAATCCTCCCAACTCCCAGAATGTATCCCTTTTTACCGTTACCAAAGGATACACTCCCTCCTTACAGGGATTTGAGTGAAAGGAAATCATTTGTGCTTCCAGTCATGTGCTTCGAGCAGCCACTATCCATGTACCATTGTTGGCTGCACCCTTTCACTGCTCCCTGCATAAGAAAATCAAGGGTTAGACTTAGGAACCCAAACAAGTTTGGGTCCCTTGTAATGAGGAAAGGGATGAATCAAGACTTGTTTGGTCCAAGCAGGCATCACACATGTTTTATATAAGGGACCAGGTTCTCTAACAGTAGTTACCCTCTTTTTTGAAAAACTTTATTTTTCTGTTGAGACTGAAATCTGGCCTTACAGGTTTCCTTAAAGTGCCCAGTATTACCACAGTGAGTGCAAATATCACGCCCCAAACCTGGGGAGGCATGGCTGGCACCTGGTACCGTGCTGTCCCGAGCGAACCATTCTGTAACTCTTGATCGTTCGACTAAAACTAGAACATACATAGGTCCAGTTAGTTGAACTCATTCCTTTTGTAACTATAATGGGCCCACATGGTCACAACTCATAATGTACAACTGTAAGTGGGAAACACTGTATCAATGAACCATCTTTCTTAAAATATGAATACATATGGGCCGTCAAGACCTCTGACATACTGTACAAAATGAACCTCTATCTACAAAGCCTCTAAGATTATTTGATATCAAATGGGACAGGGTACCGACCTACCCATAAGTCCGTAGCAAAACTCTAACACGATGACTTATAGACTCGGGTGTACTCCGAATGAGGTGAAGTCTTACCGATCCTTCGCTGAATGCTGACCTCGTCTACTATGAGGGCTTGTCAAACTGATTATCTATACCTGCATGCATGAATGCAGCGTCCCCAATAAAAGAACGTCAGTACGAATAATGTACCGAGTATGTAAGGCAAAACTGAAACATAATAAAAGGTCAACATTAATTAAAGACATATAAGAATCAACCTGAATCTCTGAAGTGCCACCGTATATGCATACTTATATATATAATGCTTCTCTTCGAGACTATTATCCATATTGTATAATGCATGACTGTCCAAATGATCAGTGGCAACTGATTAACAGACCGTAGCGCGGTGGTAAATGCATGACTGCCCGACCGGCCGTAGCTCGGTGGTAAATGTGTAACTGCCCAATCGGCCGTAGCTCGGTGGTAAATGCATGACTGCCCGACCGGCCGTAGTTCGGTGGTAAATGTATAACTGCCCAACCGGTTGTAGCTCGGTAGTAAATGCATGACTACCCGACCGACTGTAGCTCCGTGGTAAATGTATAACTGCCTAACCGGTCGTAGCTCGGTGGTAAATGCATGATGCATATAATACCATTATGAACATTAACATCTTTATCATATACCTCAATAGAGACTTAGGAACGTACTTAGACATACTTAAATATAACTTTACAAGAATGAATAACATAGATATCCTTAGCTGTTAAGAGTAGAACCACTTATGGAATATCATTACGTTTATGTATCGTTACTTGGATCATGCCAAAAAAAAGGAGGGATAGCCTTAACATACCTCAATTTCATCTTTTGATGACTGCGACTAGTAAATCCTTTTGATAAACATCTAACCTCGAATGCTCATACGAACTCGTCAGCTACTAGCTCCATCATCACGAAAAGTATCTCAATACTTTATGGCTCGTTGTTGTTGAAATCCGCAGATAGATACGAGTCTGCTCTTAGTTTTCGCTGATCACACGAGAAAATACAATATCTCCCTTGTTCAAAAGATATCCCTTAAATTAAAGTGAATGGAAGGAATTAAAATAACTCCTATATTTCCTCCCTTTAAACACTTTGTCACCACCAACTATCCCTTCTCTCAAAGTCCCATTTTGATTATGCCATCTATTTAATGAATGTAAGAGTCACAATTTTCCTAAGGCAAAAGCTGCCACGTGAGGTTCTTTAACTTTATCTAAAGATTTTAATTAATCTCCCACTAAAATTCATTAATAATCTAATTATTCACATAATTAGAATTATTCTAAATTACTTAAAATACTACTCACTTTTAACATACCTCATACATCTTACTATCATGCTCATGTGGTACCTTGTATGGCACTAGTCCATAAATACGGTGTATTATAGCTTGGACCGTATTTTACCTCAAAATGACAATCTTCGACGAAACTCAGTTTTTTCGATTCGCTCACCCTCTCTCCTTCACGAATTTACTTATCACTTATTTGAAATAGCATAATAGTTATAATCTTGAAAATAGTCTTGTTCTCATCCTAAAGTACTACTATTAAAATATTAATAAATCATGATACCATATAAAATCAATGCATACACTATTATTTTATTAAAACATCCATGTAAAAATACATATATTTTTCCAACTTCTAATTTTCTTAATCTCATATAAAGAGTACAAATTTTCGTACACTTAATTCTTAAAATGGTAAAAAGATAACCTTCTTTTCTTGTGAGAAAATAATTTCTATCTTTACAATAAAGAAAATCTCATAAACTTTCTCATATTATGTGTATAATTTAAAGTATATTCGGAAGTAGTAATATTAATAACTATATAAAATCATATTTTTCAAACTTTTTTTTTTTTACAAAAAATGTTCCATTCAAAATACCATATCAAATCTATATAACGGTATCAAGGTTGTTAAACTTACGAGGTCTTACAATAACATATTCACAAATCCTTTATAACCTCGTGAATGGTCTTAATCCCTTCAAGCTCATATGGATTACTACGACTCATTCTAATATTAAAGTACAGGATGTAACATCCTTCCCCTCTTTAGAAACATTCGTCCTCAAATGTTAACTCTTAGAGATTTATAAAACTTTTGCTAGGGTCTCCTCTGTAAACTAAACTAAAACCCAAACTATATCTGAAGTCTCAACTATTCACAACCTTTTGTACTAGAGTATCTCGTATCTTCTTCACCTTTACCTTACTTATCTTTCAATATCGCATCGTATCTTCTGTCGCTTCCATAACCTCCCTTCCATATAGGTAGAAATTACATTTACGCCTTAAAGCTCTATTGTGATTGCACCCGTGGTGCATACAAAATTCGGTGGAAGCTTTATACTGAATTCTTACGACTTAGCTCTATGGCACGATCTGGAAACAAAAAAGGGTAACATTTCCTAAATGCTATATAGACTCTCAATTATAAATGTAGCGCGCAACACACCCATAAGTGAGACCCTACTAGGCATAGCTTTGTAGACTCCCTAGGACACGACTTGCTCTGATACCACTTTGTCATGCCCCAAGCCTGGGGAGGCGTGGCTGGCACCCGGTACCGTGCTGGCCCGAGCAAACCACTCTGTAACTCATGATCGTTCGACTAAAATTAGAACATACATAACACGATGACTTATAGACTCGGGTGTACTCCGAATGAGGTGAAGTCTTACCGATCCTTCGCTGAATGCTGACCTCGTCTACTATGAGGGCTTGTCAAACTGATTATCTATACCTGCATGCATGAATGCAGCGTCCCCAATGAAAGAACGTCAGTACGAATAATGTACCGAGTATGTAAGGCAAAACTGAAACATAATAAAAGGTCAACATTAATTAAAGACATATAAGAATCAACCTGAATCTCTGAAGTGCCACAGTATATGCATACTTATATATATAATGTTTCTCTGAGACTATTATCTATATCGTATGATGCATGACTGGCCAACTGATCAGTGGTAACTGACCGACCGACCGTAGCGCGGTGGTAAATGCATGACTGCCCGATCGGCCGTAGCTCGGTGGTAAATGTGTAACTGCCCAACCGGCCGTAGCTCGGTGGTAAATGCATGACTACCCGACCAGCCGTAGCTTGGTGGTAAATGTGTAACTGCCCAACTGACTGTAGCTCGGTAGTAAATGCATGACTGCCCGACAGGCCGTAGCTCGGTGGTAAATGTATAACTGCCCAACCGGCCGTAGCTCAGTGGTAAATGCACGATGCATATAATACCATTATGAACATTAACATCTTTATCATATACCTCAATAGATACTTAGGAACATACTTAGACATACTTGAATATAACTTTACAGGAATGAATAACATAGACATCCTTAACTGTTAAGAGTAGAACCACTTATAGAATAACACTACATTTACGTATCATTACTTGGATCATGCCAAAAGAAAAGGAGGGATAGCCTTAACATACCTCAATTCCATATTTTGATGACTAAGATTAGTAAATCCTTTTGATAAACATCTAACCTCGAATGCTCATACAAACTCGTCAGCTACTAGCTCCGTCATCACGAATAGTATCTCAATATTTTATGGCTCGTTGTTGTTGTAATCCGCAGATAGATACGAGTCTGCTCTTAGTTTTCACTGATCACACGAGAAAATACAATATCCCCCTTGTTCAAAAGATATCCCTTAAATTAAAGTGAATAGAAGGAATTAAAATAACTCATATGTTTCCTCCCTTTAAACACTTTGTCACCACCAACTATCCCTTCTCTCAAAGTCCCATTTTGATTATGCCATCTATTTAATGAATGTAAGAGTCACAATTTTCCTAAGGCAAAAGCTGCCACGTGAGGTTCTTTAACTTTATCTAAAGATTTTAATTAATCTCCCACTAAAATTCATTAATAATCTAATTATTCACATAATTAGAATTATCCTAAATTACTTAAAATACTACTCACTTTTAACATACCTCATACATCTTACTATCATGCTCATGTGGTACCTTGTATGGCACTAGTCCATAAATACAGTGTATTATAGCTTGGACCGTATTTTACCTCAAAATGACAATCTTCGACGAAACTCAGTTTTTTCGATTCGCTCACCCTCTCTCCTTCACGAATTTACTTATCACTTATTTGAAATAGCATAATAGTTATAATCTTGAAAATAGTCTTGTTCTCATCCTAAAGTACTACTATTAAAATATTAATAAATTATGATACCATATAAAATCAATGCATACACTATTATTTTATTAAAACATCCATGTAAAAATACATATATTTTTCCAACTTCTAATTTTCTTAATCTCATATAAAGAGTACAAATTTTCGTACACTTAATTCTTAAAATGGTAAAAAGATAACCTTCTTTTCTTGTGAGAAAATAATTTCTATCTTTACAATAAAGAAAATTTCATAAACTTTCTCATATTATGTGTATAATTTAAAGCATATTCGGAAGTTGTAATATTAATAACTATATAAAATCATATTTTTCAAACTTTTGTTTTTTTACAAAAAATGTTCCATTCAAAATACCATATCAAATGTATATAACGGTATCAAGGTTGTTAAACTTACGGGGTCTTACAATAACATAGTCACAAATCCTTTATAACCTCGTGAATGGTCTTAATCCTTTCAAGCTCATATGGATTACTATAACTCATCCTAATATTAAAGTACGGGATGTAACAGCAAAGCCAGTTATCAGGTACACTAACATACTTGCTATGAGGGTTGTAAGGAAGCTTTTCCCTTTGGAACCCTATCCCTTGCCTATTTCCCCCCATTGTTTTTATACAAGGCAGTGATGGCATCGGAGGACCAGGTCCACTTAAGTGATTGTTCTAGATCACTCTTAACACTACCTAGATCTTCCTGAAGTTGTTTATTTTTTTCAAGCTCAGCACACATACTGGATTTCATTGATTTTAACTCGTCTTCAACCCTAAGATGTTCCTCGCTTGCAACTTCCTTTCCTTTTCGAGTTATCTCATGACTGCCTTTTGCTTTTTGCTCATCAATTATTTCCTTTAGGTCTACTACTACCACTAATAGGTCATCTCTCTCATGCTCTACGTTGCTACTTTCTCAGTTAAGGCTTCTTTTTCTTCTTTAAGACTCTCGATAGTCTCTTTTAGATCAATCACAACAACCATTAGGTTATCTCTTTCATGTTCTATATTTGCAATTATTTCAGTTAGGGCATCTTTTTCTTTTTTTAAACTCTCAATGGTTTCTTTTAAGTCTACCACAACGACTACTAGATCATATCTTTCATGTTCTACTTCTCCTAGTTCCATAGTTAAAATATTTTTATCATTTATAAGATTATGGTAATCATCAATTAAAACATTTGCCAAGGACATAAGAATTTTTGGAGAGTAAGACTTCAGATTTCTTTGAACATCTAGAAAGTTTACCTCATCGTCATCATCTTCATCATTATCAGATTATGCCATCAGGGCAAAGATAGAGTCATATTCAGTTGCTTCATTTTTTACTGTCATCATGGAGTTGTCACCTTTGTCATCATCTTTGCCCGATTCACTGGAGGAGTCTCACCATGTAGCAAGAGCTTGTTTCACAACGTTGTAGGCAACATCTTTTCTTTTGAATCGTTTGTCAGGAACCTGGTTCCTCTTAGCTACTTTATGTGAATTATGTTTGTACTGATCTTGCTTGAGGAGAGGACAATCTTTGATGAAGTGCCCTGACTTCCCAAACTTATGACATAAGTCATATCCTCTTGGCTTACTGGAGCTGCCCTGCTTTGGAATACCTCAATTTCTACAAACCATTTTCTGAAATCTCTTTGTCAAGTAAGCCATATCAGCATCCTCACCACTTGATTCATTGTTGTCTGTATTGAGGACCAAGTTCTTTTCTCTCTTGGGCTCTCTTCTCTCGTTATCCTTCTTCTTCTTCTTTTTCTTCTTCTTCTTCTTCTTCTTCTTCTTCTTCTTCTTCTTCTTCTTCTTCTTCTTCTTCTTCTTCTTCTTCTTCTTCTTCTTCTTCTTCATTTCGTACGTCTTCAGATTCCCAACGAGCTCGTCGATGGTCAACTTCTATAGATCCTTTGCCTCCGTGATAGCATTTACTTTGCTTTCCCAGGAACAGAGTAATACACTAAGTATTTTTCTGACAAGTTTGTTCCTTGGAATGATTTCTCCCAGATAATAGAGCTCATTGATAATGGAGGTGAAGCGAGTGTGAATGTCCTGGATGGACTCACCGTCCTTCATTCTGAAGAGCTCGTACTCTGTGGTAATCATGTCAATCTTTGACTGCTTGACTTGAATTGTCCCTTCATGAGCTGTTTGGAGAGCTTTCCAGATCTCCTTAGCAGATTGACATGGTGAGATCATGTTGTATTCATCTGGTCCAATACTACAGATGAGAATTTTCTTTGCTCGGAAGTTTTTCTCTATGGCCTTGTATCAGCATCATTGAATTCTTTTCTTGTTTTGGGAACTGTTACTGCTGGGTCACCAATGGTCTTCGTAGGGACGAAGGGTCCATCGCATATAACATACCAGAGCTCTGAATCTTCAGCCATGATGAAATCATGCATCCTTGTCTTCCACCATCCATAGTATTGGCTGTTGAACCTTGCTGGTTTATGATTTAACAAAAGTTTCCTACACAATTGCTTTTAACTAAGCTAAGCAGGAATTACAAGTAAGAAGATTTAACAAAGGTGCAACACAACTAAGGACATGTGATGACTCGATACAGGGAACTGGTCCTTGTTATGTAGTTCTTTGTTCTTGAAGCACTTGAGAATCGATTGCTGGATCGATGCACAGACTTGAGAGAAAGATGGATTGATTCTTCAAAATGTTCAAGTGATGTTTTGTCTTTGGCTTAATGTTAATATATTATTGGTGACATCACTTGAATGATGCAAGCATATTTGGTATAGGAGCATTCCTAATAAAGTTGACTGCTGCACTATTTTGCACTGTTGCGTGTGCAGGCAGCAACTTTACAGCTGTTGGGAAGTTGACTGGAACTGTCACAAAGAGAACTGATGTCCATATGTTCCCTCTGCTGTTTCTTTGACTCTGAAGAGTATAACTATATCCCCGACTTTGAGACTTGTTGATCTTAAGTACTTGAGGATGTGTAACAGGTTCCTTATCTGGTTCTTAGCATTAAGTTTGTTAGATCATCAAAATATAACAGGGATACATAGAACCTATTAGTGAGAATTAATCATCTCTTACAATCATAGGGTGAAAGCACTATTTTTTGCTAACTGCTTATCTTTTTGTCCAAAAGATGTTGTATTACCTGTTACTAAATGCCATAAAAATTACATTCTACTTCTCAAAATGACCTTTTGTTCTCTGCTTAACTCAAGAGGTGTCACGACCCAAAATCCAACTAGTCGTGATGGCACCTAACCTAACCCGCTAGGTAAGCCAACTACCAATTATCCAATTCCAATAATAATTATTAAAGCAATTTAAGTGAATAAAGATCTTAATCTTATACATCCCCCAAGAACTGGTAGTACAAATTATGAGCTTCTAAGAATAGAGTATACAAAGCGGAAATGAAATAATTACATAGTTTGTTTGAATAATACATAAACAGAGCTTTTATAAATCTAAGGCTACCATGAACAAGAGGCATCTACAATAGGAATGCTGGTACATCTTCAAATCCCGCAACCATCGAGCATATCAACAACACAGCCAACATCTGCACGCAATGTGCAGAAGTGTAGTATCAGTACAACCGACCCCATGTACTGAGTAAGTAATAAATCTAGCCTTAGGTTGAAAGTAGTGACGAGCTTCTACCAAGGTCGGGTCCAAAACCACTAGTCCACAACACTCCATAACAACATAAAGCAAATAATACCAGAAGTAACTCAGAGATAAAATGCTCAGCCAAATCATGATTTCAAAAATAATAGTTCTTCCTTTCAAGTACATTAGTGAAAAACCCAAATCGTTTACCGAAATTTCCAAAAATATGAATAAGTTTGAAAGCAATAATTTTTCCAAAATCCATTCAATAATAAATGATATGTTTCATTTTCTTTCCAGATAACCCATGTAAAACAAATGCATCACTATGCCCATCTGTCAACATGTGTGAGAAATCATGAATAATATGATACTGTACAGCATGAGGAAAACACATCTCTATGCATATATGTCATGTGTGCATGTCAATGCAATGTATCTCAGAGATTGTACTCATGTACCTACACTCTTAGAGTACTCAATCTCACTGTCTCGCATTCTCTCTCACTATGCTCAGCACACTCAATCACTCAGCGCTATACCATACCTGCTGCGGCGTGCAGTCCGATCCCTATTTATAGTCGACTGCGCTCACTGGGGGTGTGTATAGACTCATGAGGGGCTCCTACAGCCCAAACTCTATAAGCACAGACAACTCACGTGCTATAATATCATATCTGGATCCGCACGGACAACTCACGTGCTGCACGGACAACTCACATGCTATAATAAAATCTGGATCCGCACGGCCAACTCACGTACTGCACGGCCAACTCACGTGCAATAGTATAACATATGGATCCGCACGGCCAACTCACGTGCTGCACGGCCAACTCACGTGCAATAGTATAATATATAAAGCCAACATGGCCTGCTGCGGCGTGCAGCCCGATCCTAAAAAAAAAAATCTTCACAATCAGGCCCTCGGCCTCCTGCAGTCATCAATCTCTCCAGTCTCTCTCTCATGGGCTTACAATGTCATGAGAATAGCCCAAAATGATGATATGATGTATCAATAAATAACAACAGTGACTGAGATATGACATGCAATGAAATGAATATGACTGAGTATGAATTTTCAATTTAAAATAAATAATTCACAATAATATGACATCTGTGGGTCCCAATAAATACTGGCACATAGCCTAAACATGATTTTTAATATGCTTTTCAGCTCAATTTCTTTAACTCATAAAATCACATGGAAAATGCCAAGATCATTTAACTACAAAATTCCACAGAAAGAATTATGTCATAATTTCTATAGTGCACGCCCACACGCCTGTCACCTAGCATGTGCATCACCTCCCAACAATTCACGAAATACATATATTCAGGGTCCATACCCTCAACTCCAAGATTAGAAGAGTTACTTACCTCGAACAAGCCGAATCCAATGTCGAGCAAGCTAAACAATGCTCCAGAATCCCATTATGCGCGTATCAACTCCCGAACAGCTCGAATCTACTACAATTAATTTGATTTAGTCCACAAAATTTATAATAATTAATTCCATATCAAAATGCTAATATTTTCCACAAAATCCGAAATTACGCCCCAAAAATCAACTGTGGATCCCACCTCTCGAAATCAGACGAAACTCACAAAATACGACAACTCATCCAATTACAAGTTCAACCATACTAATTTCACTCAAATCCGACTCCAAATCGGTATTCAAACTTGAAAAATTCGTTTTGTGACATTATATAAATTTCCTTCTATTTCTCTTGAAGATTCAATAATCTTACCCCAAAAATGAAGATTAATTCATGGAATATAATCACAAGGGAGTTAAGAACACTTACCTCAAGTTGTGTGAAAAATTTCCTCTCCAAAATCGCCCAACCCGATCTCCAAAATCCGAAAATGGGTGAAAATGTCGAACCCTCGAATTTAAGGTTCTGACCCAGCGATTTCCGCATCTGCGGACAAGGGGTCGCATCTGCGACCTTCGCTTCTGCGGGAAAAGTTTTGCTTCTGCGAGAACAGCTTGGCCAGCCATAATTGCTTCTGCGATGCCAAGGACCGCACCTGCGGTCGCACTTCTGCGCTCAAAGGTTCGCATCTGCGGACCTGCCTCTCCCTCAATTTCGCATATGCGGAGCCTCGCTCGCACCTGCGGTTAACTCCTTCGCACCTGCGCCCTGCCCAATCTAGCCCAGCTCTGCTTCTGAGGAAAAAAAAGGGCCGCATCTACGACAGCGCACCTACAGCCAATTCCTCGCAAGTGTGATCACACCAGAAGACAAAAATTTTCCATATTTCTTCTAAGTCTGAATTTGATCCGTTAACCATCCGAAACTCACCCGAGCCCCTCGGGACCCCGTTCGAACATACCAAAAAGTTTCATAATATAACACGGACCTACTCGAGGCCTCAAATCATATCAACCAACATCAAAATGGCGAATCACACCTCAAATCAAAATCTATGAACTTTGAACTTTTAAATTCTACGTCTTGTTCCAAAACACATCAAATCAATCCGGAATGACTTCAAATTTTGCACACAAGTCACATTTCACATTATAGACCTATTCTAATTTCCAGAATCGGATTCCGACCCCGATATCAAAAAGTCATCCCCCGGTCAAACTTCCCAAATATTTATATTTCGGCATTTCAAGCCTAATTCTACTACGGACCTCCAAATAATTTTTCGGATATGTTCCTAAGTTCAAAATCATCATACGGAGCTATTGAAATTATCAAAATTCGAATCCGAGGTCGTTTACACATAAGTCCACATCCGGTCACTATTTTAACTTAAGCTTTAAACCTTGAAATAAAGTATTCCAATTCATTCCAAAACCTCACCGGACCCGAACCAATTACCCCGGCAATTCATACAACAACTGTAAAGTACAATTTGAGTAGTAAATGAAGAAACGGGATTATAATACTCAAAATGACCGACCGGATCGTTACAAGAGGTCTTCTATTTCCAAATATGTTTCCTAGGGCCACTTTGTCATTTATACTGATGAGAACCTGCGAAGAGATCTATGATCCTCATATCATTCTTGAGCCACTTTTTCTATTTAAAGTATTTGAAGTACTGAGCCTTTTGCACCTTATGGTTTCATTCATTTTCTTGTATTTATAATTGCTTGCGATAAAATATTTGTGCTTCAGTCTCAAGGTCTCCAAACGCATTGAGCCAGAATAAAGTATTCAAAAGTGGCCAATTCTTGCCAAATCTCATCCACTTGTGTTATTTTAGAGTGATCTAATTAGTAAGATGCTGCAATCTGCACATAATTTTATGTTTCTAATATTGATCTAAGTTGTACTGCGCTTGCTGTGGTCAATTAGCTCCTTATGTAGTAGAGCTACAGCATTTGGCAAGAAAGATGCAGAGTTCTCATTGTTGGTTTTTCTCTTAAAAATATGCAGCTACTAGTCAACACTAATCCGAAATAAATTACGTAGAGTGGTCTTTGTTGGATTCTACTGTTATCCAACTTATGGCACTAAGAAAGACATTAATGCTCTGATAATGAGTATTTTTCTTTGAGAAAGGTAACATTATTTGGTATGATGATAACGTGAGTTGAGCTTAAACAGAAAAGCAAGAATTCATATAGCCGACTCCAACTTGTTTAGGATTGAGGCATAGTTGTTATTTGAGAAAGGTAACAATATATTCATCAACACCAGGTTGGTGCTGGCATCAATATATACAATTATAAAAGACATTGCTCAACTTACAAGGAATGAAAAAATTTAATTAATGTCTCTGCATCCTATACAAAATTATCTTTACACCAAAAACGAAAAGACAAAAAATAATTTATCTTAATTTTCTATGTAGAGTTGCTCCTATCTTCAAAGCACCTAGCATTCCTTTCTTTTCACACAGTCCACCATATCCATAATTATTTGTGTGTGTATTATAGAAATCATTAGATTTTAGTGCAGTCTTAACAAATCAGCAAGTAAATCCATCCCTATATAGTTGATCTACTTAGGATAGGATTAGGATATTATTGCTATTTGAGATGCCACATATTTCAATTATCTACAGTTTAGACCATCCTTGGCAGCATCTTGGGACAACCCCTATTTTATTCTTTTTGGAGAAAGAACAAATGCAACTTATACAACTACTGCAATTTGATTATGAGATATCCTTTATTGCACATTATGAGAAAAGGAAGGGCATGCAGTTCTTGAACTAATATGGCTTTAACTTATTACTAATACTTTCCAATTAGTGTGATACTTGTTCTGTCATTTTATTTCAGTAGTGGTCACCATAAAAAATGAGTGATTTTATTACTTATTTTCCTTTGTTTGGTTGGTGAGTGAAAAAAATAATTTTTGAAAAATATTTTCTAGTGTTTGGTAGAGAGTAGAAAATATTTTTTTATGCTACTCTCCTCGCCCCCTTCCCCCAAGTCCCCATGTTTCATGTGCTCCTGCTCGCCCCCTCCCCAAAATACCCAACGTTTTCAGGACTCTATTTTCTTTAAGAATTTAATTATTCTTCTAAGTATTCATACAAACCCAAAGGAACTAATATTTTGTTTTAATTTTTTACGCAAATACAACATTAAAATTTATGCTCCATAACTATTGGGAAGAAGAAACCCCATCTTAATTCTAATTTTCATGGATCTTTGCCTTCAGATGAATTGAGGGAATGAAGAAGAAGACGACCCAGAAGGATCTCATCTGTTCTCCGACCAAAGTGGCTATCTTTGATATAACCCATATTACATAGGTTATATTCAGTGGATTGTTTGGAACACGTGGAAGACCCACAACCTTTGGATCAAGCAAATCAATTCATGATGGATTAATTATAAACCATTTGATAGTCTTTATACTAGAAGCTTCCCTCACGTGACTAACATGTGAGGGGATATAGTTAGTTGATAGAAAGAATAAATTTGTTATTAGTAGGCAAATTAGAATAGGACAAGTGTACATAGTTTCTCTTTCTTGCCATTCTTTATTCTTCAGATGTAAGTGTATATATACATGTACAACAACAATGATGGAATACACAAAGAAAATTTTCAATTCCTTCTTCATTTCGTACATGGTATCTGAGAAATAAGCTCGATCCAACAGTTTAATCATCTAGTTCATTTACGTCAAATTCATTTTCATAATCAATAAACTAAGATGTCTGAAACAACCATCATTGGTGATACCAGTAATGTTGCAAAGGCAGTCAGCTATGATGTCAATCATCTTAACAATTTTGATTCTTCTGGGATGACTCTAGTCAACACTGTGTTTGATAGAATAGGATATCCAGGATGGAGGAGATCTATTCTGTTGTCTTTGTCAGCCAAGAAGAAACTTGGTTTCATCAATGGAGCTTGTCAATCTACAGATCTGAAGTCTCCAGATCATGAGCAATGGAGCCGTGTCAATGATATGGTGATATCTTGGATTCTAAATGCTCTCTCTAAGGACATTGTAGACAGTGTAATGTACTCCAAAATTGCGAAAGAGCTTTGGGACAGTCTGGAGCAGAGATTTGGAAGATCAAATGGAGCCAAGCTGTATCATATGCAAAAGGAGCTATCAGGATTAGTACAGGGTAATAGTGACATTGCAAGATACTTCACTAAACTCAAACGATTGTGGGATGAATTGGATGCTTTAAATGTTATCATATGTTATTCATGTGTTTGTGTTTGTGAAAGAAAATCAAAGTTAACTAAGTCACTTGAAGACCAGAGGTTGATTCAATTCCTAATGGGTTTGAATGACATTTATGCACAAGCAATAGGAAATATACTCATGATGAATCCTTTGCCTACCATGAATGTTGCCTATTCACTACTTTTGCAAGATGAAAATCAAAGAGAAGTTTATACAAATGCACACATCAACTCTGATTCACTTTCATTTATGGTAGTTGGAGAGGCAAAGCAGCCTAATGCCTAGCTTTTAGCTGATTTTGCAGCTTTTATGGTCACATGACATGGAAGAAATTTTCAGAAAAATAGAAACCAAGTACAAAGAGGAGCAGTCATGGAACCTAAATATAACAATCCAGGGCAGAAGTTCACTAAACTTCACCAGAAGTTTAAGGGAAAGAAGAAGTATAATCCAAATGTATCTTGTACTTATTGTGAAAAAACAGGACATACACTGGAAGACTACTACAAAATCATTGGATTTCCAGATGATTTTGAATTTACCAATCACAAAGGTTATCAAAATCTGATCAAGGGAAATGCAGTTTTAGCACATGAAGAGCATGAGAATGCAGGAGGACAAAGCACTGAACACAACAATATCAACTTTGGGCAGCAACTCAACAAGGAACAATTTGCAGAAATGATGAGCATGTATAGCAGGCAAAGTTGGCACATGCAGGAAACTCAAGAATCAATGCAAATGCAGTTGCTGGTACTATTCTAAAATACTCAGGTTCAGTGTTTACTACTCTAAACTCAGACACCTGGATCATTGATTCAGGTGCTTCATAGCACATGTGTTTTGATCCCAACTCTTTCTTGTCTCTAACTCAACTTCCTGTACCTTTGAACATCTTTACCTAATTCTTTCAAAATAATTGTTACTCATATAGAAAGTGTTTCTATTCTACCAGGTCATGTATTGAGCAATGTGCTACATGTTCCAGATTTCAAATACAATCTATTGTCAGTTCATAGGTTTTGTATTCAGTTCAAATATGATGTCCTATTCACATCTATTGGGTGTATAGTGCAGGGCCTTTCAATGAAGAGTACACAAGCTTTTGGTAAAGTTAGAGAGGGACTCTACATATTAGAACCAAGTAGTCTTAAGTCTAAGGGTCTATTCAGTACTAATGTATCTTCAATTCAAAAAGGAAGAAATTCTATTTCAGAATCTGTGTCTGTTTGTAGTCGAGTTCATGTTAATGTTATTCTTAATGTTAAGCTTTGCATGTAAGGTTGGGACATCTCCCATTTTCAGCAATGAAACATTTAGATTTCCTTCATTGTGACTCAAGTTCTGAATTTATTTGTGATGTTTGTCCTAAGGCTAAACAGACAAGGAATCCTTTTCCTGTCAGCACCATTAAATCTAAACATATTTTTGATCTTACACATATAGGCACATGGGGACCTTAAAAGTCAAGTACCTATAATGGATTCAGATATTTTCTTACTATAGTAGATGACTATAGTAGAGGAACATGGACATTCTTATTATGTTCTAAGAGCAATGCTTTTCCTATGCTTAAATCTTTCATGTCCATGGTTGAGAGATAATTCAATGTAAAAATGAGAATGATAAGATCTGACAATGCACTAGAATTGGGGAAAGGCACACAAGAGGCAGCTTTTCTAGCTTCAGAAGAAATTCTGCACCAACTATCTTGTGTAGCAACTCCTCAACAAAATGGGATTGTTAAGAGGAAACATAGACATCTTTTAGAGATTGCTAGAGGTTTAATGTTCCAATCCATGCTGCCTATGTCATATTAGGGTGAATTCATTTTGACTGCCACACATCTTATAAATAGATTACTTTCTAGTGCTCTCAATGGAAAAATACCATATGGGGTCCTATTTCAGCAAAAACCTAAGTATGAGGAACTTTGGGTGCCTATGTTATGCTTCTACATTAGCACATGGAAGAGGTAAGTTTAATGAGAGGGCAACAACTTATGTTCTGCTTGGTTACCCTCTTCAACAGAAGGGATACAAACTACTGGAGCTGTATACAAGGAAAGTTTTTGTGTCAAGGGATATAAAGTTTCATGAAGCACACTTCCCTTTTGCTCAAATCAACACACCACACTATCCTATTTTTCCAACCTCAACTTTCACCACAGAACCTACCTATTCAACCACATCACAAGATCACTCATTACCTACTTCCTCAGAATCTGCAGTAACAGATGTTTTCTCACCACCACCATCAAGCCCTTCATATACTCCTCCTCATCATCAAGTATCTCCTAGCCCAATTCCATTTTCCCATATCTTAGATTCACCACACACCAGCTCACCTATTCTTATACCTCAGGAACCTATGCCATTGAGAAGGTCAGGAAGGGTTTCTAATCAACCAATTTACTTGAAAGGCTATGTGTGTAGTAGTATCATGTTCACAGATGTAACCACATCTTATTTTGCTCAACCTTGCAAGCTTAGGGAATATTTTTTTTTATCTCTCTCACTTAATAATCAACATGTAATGCAATACCTTTCTACCCTAACAGAACCTTATACCTTCAGCCAGGCTTGTCAACATCTAGGTTGGATAGAAGCTATGCATGCAGAGATTAAAGCTCTAGAGGATAACCACACATGGGATGTGGTTAAATTACCTAAAGGAGAAAGAGTTTTACCTTATAAATGGGTGTACAAGGTAAAACACTTATCAGATTGAAGAATTGAAAGGTTGAAGGCAAGGTTAGTAGTCAGGAGGAATATTCAAAGAGAAGGGATAGATTATAGTGAGACTTTCTCACCAGTGGTAAAGATGACAACCATAAGGTGTCTACTCACTATTCCAGCCAAGAAAGAATAGAATGTATCTCAATTAGATGTGAACAATGCATTTATACATGGGGATCTACAAGAAGAGGTATACATGAGGTTCCCAACATGATTAGAACCTCCTAGACCCAGACATGTCTGCCTATTGAGGAAATCATTATATGATTTAAAACAGGCTTCCAGACAATGGTATGTTAGGTGTCACGCCCCGAAATCGAGGAGCGCGACCGGCGCTCAACCGAGTAAACCCAGTCGAGCAAGCCTAATTTATATTAACCTCTCATCATTACTCATGCATGATTTACCATAACATAATTAGATCTTGACTTTCAAGTTGAATACATTTGGCTCAATGGCCTAAAAGTCTTTCTCATGGTGGGTACACAACTTTATAAATAGCTGTAAATACAGTGAACATAAATATATGACAAAACTCAAAACTTTAATTACATGACCCACAGTGTACATGGAGCTTCTATGACAATAGATACCTAAGTACATAAAACCAACTAGACTCGAATACCCACTGGATTTGTAGCGAGCTCACCATAAGCTGAGTAGTGAAGAAGATCCCTATCAAAGATCCATATCATCCTGTGAAAGTATACCTGCATCCATTAAAAGATGCAGCGCCCCCGAAAAAAGAGACGTGAGTACATGTGAAATAGTACTCGTATGTAAGGCAGTCAAAATAACATATGAAAATACAGTAACTCAAATAATAGGCAAATAAAGTACATCAAGAAACTACGAAACATCCCATAGGGTAACATTTCAAGTCTTATTATACTTGCATCATTCTAAACTTCTTTTAGGACCAACGAGCCATATGAACTATACGTGGAATATATAATATAATGTAATTATAAAAACATATACAAACAAGGCCAATGAAAGTGGCACATTCCTCTCTTATTTTTCACATATACATTTCATAGACCGTCTTTTGTGTTCACATATCATATTATACACCTATGCGTCTCATAGACCGTTAACAGTATCACCTATACAATACACCTGTGCGTTTCATGACCATTCACAGTGTTCACTTACATAGTACAAATATACCTATTCAAGGGCTTAGAAATACAACATGAATATGATGAATCATTGTAATAATAAAAGGGCCTAGATAGCCATTAACGTCAATCAAATTTATTAAGAGCTTCCATTCAAATTTATAGATATTAAGTCAGGGATCCTCTATAATCACCTTCACACAAAGCGGCCCTGCCGCCTCACCCCAACATATGCGGGTGGATGTGTATCACGATACCATAATCTCTACACAAAGCGGCCATGCCACCTCACCCAAATATATATGGGTGGAGGTGTATCACAATACCACAATCCCTACACAGAGCGGTCCTGCCGCCTCACCCCAAATGTATGCGGGTGGAGGTGTATCACAATACCACAATCCCTATACGGAGCGGTCCTGCCACCTTACCCAAATATATGCGGGTGAAGGTGTATCACAATACCATAATCCCTACACAAAGCGGTCCTGCCGCCTCACCCCAATATATGCGGGTGGATGTGTATCACAATACCAAAATCCTTACACAAAGCGGTCATACCGCCTCACCCCAATATATGCGGGTGGAGGTGTATTCCACAATACCACAATCTCTACACAAAGCGGTCCTGCCACCTCACCCCAATATATGCGGGTGGAGGTGTATTCCACAATACCAAAACTCTACACAAAGCGGTCATGCCGCCTCACCCCAATATATGCAGGTGGAGGTGTATTCCACGTTACCACAATCCCTACACAAAACGGTCATGCCTCCTCACCCCTATATATGCGGGTGGAGATGTAATCCCAATCACAATACCATATATAAACTCAAAGCGACATAGTTTGTCATTACATTTAAGGTCGTAATTTCTCATATCATTGGAATACTTCATGTTCATGCTCATCATGGAGAAACACAACTCATTACATTAGCACATGCATGGTAAATCAATAAATCGATTTCAATGGCACATGTGCCCAATTCCTTTTCTTAAGGTTCATCATCATTTAACAAAGGACATCTCTCTTCCATCTCATTATTCACTCCCTTGACCTCTTGAGGTCATTATCTAGGTTTATGACTATTGGGGGCTTAACAATCGAAGTCATTTACATATATTATTTCAGAAGCATAAAACTATAGTTGAAACCATTGGTACATACAACACTTCATAATTCTCATTTAGGCAATGACCACATTTCATGTTCATACTATCACTTACATGTACTTGCCATGGGTGATCATAGAACATTAAGAGCATTTAAAACATTTAGGAAGATCATAGTCTTTACTCGCAAGAACGTAGGGTCTTATAATATAACACATTAGAAACAAAAGTACATATACGTACATCTCATAACCTTTCACACCATATATCACTTAATCCGTACTTTCAACCACTTACAACATTATTATTGCATTGGCTCTCTTGGCCATACATATGATTCTTCTTTTATGGCACTGTGGCCGTATATCATATTTCGCACTTTCATTTCTTTACTTTCAAGGATTATCATTATATAGAATACTTTTGAAATACCTTTTCCCAAAAAGGGCAATACACAATTTCAATTCATGAATATGTAAGAATTCAAAACATATTGGAAATACCTACCAACCATAGAATAATTAGAACAACCATATCTGGACATGACTTGAGTACATAAGCTTTTGGATAATTCTATTTTCGGAGTCAATTCGAAATAGTTGAATCAAGGCTCATTTCATAATATTTCACACATCATTTCATTTCGTTGGCGCTATTGGCCACAAGTATAACTTTCATTCTTGGCATGGTGTTTACACTTTATATCCCCAACTCACTACTTCACACTTTATATCCCTAACTCACTACTTTCACTTTCAAGCATCTATATAGATTATCGACAACAAGTAATCCCTAATCATGACTGTTAGTACATCTTTGAGAAATTAAGAGTCTTATGCACATTGAGACTTCTTACACAATTTGGCATAATAGCCTTCACTTGAAACACTACTTGGAGTCATAACATTTTTATACCCCATTTCATGCTTTGAACACATTCCCGAAGGATATCATCATATGATAAGAGCATCTGAAATATATTTTGAATATATATCTTTCAACACAAAGCTTATTCGAAATAGTTGATTTATAAAGAATAACCCGGGACTTACAAGAATATCATGGGATTCAATTCTAGGAAAGAAGTTTAGCTAACATACCTTAATTGAGCTTCCTTAAACTCTAAAATATTCCAGAATTCTTAGCAACTTCAATCTCTTAGATGAAGAACTTGAGGGATTTCTTGTTGGATTTCAAGGCTTGAGCAAGATTTGATGAACAAGGGCTTAGGAATTCCTCCTCTCACTCTAGGGCACTTTCCCCTCTCTAAAAATATCATATTATCCCTCCAAAATGACCCAAAGATCGTTTTACAGTAACTAGGGTCGGGTTATGAAATTAGAAAAATGGACCTTCAAAAATCCGGACCGGGCTACAGACCAGACTAGGCACGGTCTATAGCGAGCTACAGACCAGGCTTCGCGAGCTCTGTAGCAAGCTACAGAATAGGCTTCGTGAGCTCTCGAGCTCTGCGTAGAGCTATAGACCAGGCTTCGCAAGGGATATAGCATGGTCTAGCGCGCTACAGACCTGGCTTCACGAGCTCTGTATAGAGCTATAGACTAGGCTTCGCGAGGGATATAGCACGGTCTAGCGCGCTACAGACCTGGCTTTGCGAGGGTTATAGCACGGTCACATTCTTCCAGCCTTTGGGAATTTGAACATAACTTCTTGTAAGAGTGTCCAAATGACGAACGGTTTGAAGTTTTAGAAACTAGACTCAAAGTATTTAATTTGATAGGTAGATCACCTCTTAAGTAGTTATAGTTTGGTAGCAGTATGCATTTGAAGTAGGATCTTGTTCGAACTCACTTGAAACTTTATTCCATCATAAAATTTTCAACGTGACTTAGCCTTGGGATTCTTATTAGACCATAAACCATTCTTAATGCACCTCATACATATATTATCATGATCAATTGATATCATTCTTATAATAGCCCTTGTCTACATACAAAATAATATAATTAGCACACATCAACTTTCTTTATAGCGCTTAAGTACTTCGAAATTTTTCGGGGTGTTACATTAGGCTTGCAGGGGCTTTAAGTTTTAAGGGATACTCTTCATCACTAAATGACTACTCTTTGTTCTTTAAACGCACAGGAAGTCTTATTTCTATCCTAGCTATCTATGTTGATGACATACTACTCCCATGAGATGACTTAGAAGAAATTCAAAGCATCAAAAACTTTCTGAATACTGAGTTTAAAGTCAAGAATTTGGGAAATATACATTACTTTTTATGCATGGAAATCTTGAGAGAAAAGGCAGGATTCATTGTCGGTCAAAGGAAATTTACCTTAGACATGTTGAAGGAGTTTGATGTGTCTCATTTGACTCGAGTCAGCTCCCCTTTGGATCTTTCCTTCAAGCTTCAAGCTGATGATGGACAGCCCCTGCAAAATCCCACTGTATTTCATCACTTGATCGGAAAGTTAAATTATTTAACTAATACTCGACCGAATCTCTCTTTTGCTGTACTCACCCTTAGTCAATATATGCAGAAAACATGTGTTTCTCACTTCTTTGCTGCTCCACTAGCACTCAAATACCTCGGTTCTAATCCGGGTCAAGGCATTCTCCTTTCAGCAGAACCATCATTTTCTTTGCTAGCATTTTGTGACGCTGATTGGGCTTCTTGCAAGGATTCAAGGAGGTTCGTCAGTGGTTTCTTCATAACACTGGGAGGAACTCCTATTTCCTGGAAATCAAAGAAGTAGACATCAATTTCTTCTTCTGTAGAAGCAGAATACATATCTATGAGAAGGGTCACTATAGAACTTACGTGGTTAGTACGAGTACTTGAGGATCTCTCTGCATAGGTCACTCTACCAATTCCTCTTCACTCTGATAGAAAAGCAGCAATCCACATCGCCCGTAACCCCGTTTTTCATGAACGCACAAAACATGTCAAAATTGACTGTCATTTTGTGCGCCAACAGTTTCTTTCAGGGTTAATCACTCTTTCTTTTGTTCCTTCTAAAGATTAGCTCGCAGATCTCTTCACAAAACCTCTCTCTAGGGTTTCTCATCACGAGATTTTGGGCAAATTAGGGGTCACAAAGTTCCCCTCCAACTTGAGGGGAATGTTGGGATGAAGAAACCCCATCTTAATTCTGATTTTCATGGAGCTTTGCCTTCAGATGTAGTAGAGGGAATGAAAAAGAAGACAACCTAGAAGGATCTCATTTGTTCTCCGACCAAAGTGGCTATCTTTGATATAACCCATATTACATAGGTTATATTCAGTGGATTGTTTGGAACACGTGGAAGACCCACGACCTTTGGATCAAGCAAATCAATTCATGATGGATTAATTAGAAACCATCTGATAGTCTTAATACTAGAAGCTTCCCTCACGTGACTAACATGTGAGGGAATATAGTTAGTTGATAGAAAGAATAAATTTGTTATTAGTAGGCAAATTAGAATAGGACAAGTGTACATAGTTTCTCTTTTCTGCCATTCTTTATTCTTCATATGTAAGTGTATATGTACATGTACAACAACAATGATGGAATAGACAGAGAAAATTTTCAATTCCTTCTTCATTTCGTACAATAACTAAAAAGAAAATACTCATTTTTAGTTGAAAAAGAAAGTAATCTTTCTACAAGATGAAAATAAAATACTCATTTTGTTGAAATGAAAGAAATTTACTCCTATTTTGCAGCGGTGAACTTCTGAAATTAAACGTTTTAATGAATTTTTAAGTGGCTAAGAAATGCTTTACGAACTCCAGCTGATTCTAAGATGCTATGCTCGTTTCTCATCTTCTTATGCTCTATAATGATGAATTATATGAGTATTTGTCACCGCAATCTTCCTCTTGTATGATTAGTTAGCGACACACTTTATTTTGCAAAATAATATGCAGAGTTAACTTTAATTTATAAATACAAAAATAAAGCTTAAGATTGAGTTAAGACGACCTTCTTAGTAGCTCAATTGGTTAGGTTCGATTTTTCGCTATGTAATTCCCTCCCATATTCTGTGGCGACCTTCAATTCCTATCGTTATTTGGAGAGTTCAAGTAGTTTATTTTTTATTTAGCTTCAATTTTCCAAACAGTTTCTAAATGTTTTTAATTAAAAATTATGATAATAGAATTTTCATGTAACTTTATTTTGAAAAATTAAGGGACCCGATATCTAAACACTAACACAAGTAGATGATCTAAATTCCGATTTTTACATCACACTAATACATAGCATAATATGTGTACACAGTAACTTTTATTACTTAATAACTATAAATCATTAGTACACATTCTTAATTCATTTTATCATACTAAGCTAATCTATTTTTGTACAAACACAATATCTTTTTTTTTTTTGGATGAAAGGATTATTTGAGAATGAATTTTGACACAATGTGAATTTATCTTTTGGAGTATCAGTTGAAAGCTTGTAAAATCTTACCCACACTCACCCTATAGCCTCCATTGAATTCGATTTGGCTGCGTTTATACTAAACCAATAAAATACAAAATAAATATCTTTCATATACTTATTAATCACTTACCCATAATTAATAATGTGTTCTCACTTTAAATTATACTCCTTCCATCAAAGTTTACTTTTTTACTATTGACTCGGCACACCCTTCAAGGTACAATAAATAACATGGTAATTTTATTATATCACCCTTATTATTATATGTTGAAAAATAAATTGGAAATAAGTATTAACTTAATAAGAAGGGTAAAATTGGTATAAATTGGTAAATTATCCATTAATTTTTTAAACTGGACAAGTAAAAATGAATATTTACTTTTAGTATAGTACACGAGTAAACTTAGATGGAGGGAGTAATTACTAAGACTAATTTGCTTAATTTTGCTATAAACACCGGTTGTGCAAGTATTTATCCCATATATATATAGGGCGGAAACAATCACTCGTCACTACTAATTTGATTATCTGACGCGAATTCAAGAATGTGCACTAAATCCCATTCGCAGTATGAAACAGGACCAAACTTCTATTCCATCACTAACATCTTTCACCATTTTTGCAGCTCAAAGAATCTGAGAGCCATTAAAGTATTTCATGCACATCTAATTAGAACAGGATTAATCTTCGTCTCCCCTAACTTTCAGTTCAAACTCATATCTACTACATGTACAACTACTTCACTTCCCAACAATAACAACCTTAAAACCTTAACCAACTTCTTCAAATTCCCCAAACCCAAAAACCCTTTGCTCTTAAATTCAATTCTTTCCCATTTTTCCCAAAATGGGTTTCATTTTCTTGCTCTTAAAACATTCTCTTATATGCATTTTAGTGGAATTGACATTGATTCATACACCTTGTGTAGCTCCATTACAGCTTCATCTGCTGTTAAAAATGTAAACTTTGGGCAAATGGTTCATACCCTTGTGCATAAATCAGGTTGGATTTCTAGTGTTTATGTGGGGTGTGCTTTAGTCGATGTGTATGCTAAGTCTTTGTGTATCAAGAATGCAGCTATGTTGTTCGATGAAATTCCTGTGAAGAACACAGTGTGTGTGAACGCACTTTTTTCGGGCTATTCTGAAGCTAAGATGTGGATGGAGGGACTGGCGTTGGCGAGGAAGATGCCATGGTTGAATCTATCTTGGGATAATTTCACTTTTTCAGCTGCTTTGCGTGCTTGCGTTGGGCTCTCTGTATTTGAATTGGGTAAGCAAGTTCATGGATGTGTTATTCGAGAAGTTCATGACTTGGAATCTGATGTTTTTCTTCAAAGTTTGTTGATTGAAATGTATGGCAAAAGTGGGTCAGTGGAGAAGGCTAGGCATGTATTCGACATGGTCGGCTTTAGATGTGGAGAAAGAAAGAAGGATGTTGTTCTTTGGACATCAATGCTTGGTGTTTGCGGAAGAAATGGGAAATTTGAAGAAGTGATTAGTTTGTTTAATGACATGGTGATGGAAGGAATCAAACCAGATGGTGTAGCATTATTGACTGTTCTCTCTGCTTGTAGTCACACAGGCCACGTAAATCTTGGAATGGAGTACTTTGAATCAATGGCATCTAATTACAGTTTGGAACCCAGCCCCGAGCACTACGGTTGTGTTGTTGACTTACTGTGTCGTGCAGGTGAGTTGGATAGAGCATGGAAACTAATCAACGAGTTATCTTACAAAGATAATGATAATTTCACTGTTACCTTGTGGGGAGCCTTGCTTAGTGCCTGCCATAACTTTGACAATGTCGAACTAGGTAAATTAGCTGCTCGAAGGGCATTGAATTTGGACCCTCAAAATGACGGGGTTTATGTTCTGCTATCGAACTTGTATGGCAGGAATGGCATGTGGAAGGAAATTGAGATGTTGAGGGAACATATAAAAGAGAAGGGATTAAAGAAAAACATAGGACATAGTTTGGTAGATATCTGTAGATGAGATAAAGGCAATGATCAGAAATACACTACATTCTTCTTCTCATGGATTCGTGTAGCTAAAAGAAATGGTTTAAGAGGTATTACTGGCACAGATTGTGAGGGTCCTTGATGATTCTCGTTGTGTAAGATAGATTGCGACAAGTGATTAGAGCTTATTATAAGTGCAGTTATGATGTTCAAGGTGGTTCACACATGGAGTGCTACTACAAGTGTGTAGCTCAAGTAAGATTGTTCAAAGACCATGTTTCAGTGCGAACTAGTTTCTTGAGTGTGCGACTGCGAGCAATTAAGGCAGTAGAGTGCTGGGGAGTAACCTTTAAATCCAAATATTCCAGGACAAAGGAAACCAAAAATATTCATCAAATTGACATGAAGCTAAATAAGGAGCTCTCTGGGGCAGAGGAGTGCCTCTTCCATCTCAATGAAGAGCTACTTGAAAGAAACCTTTACTCTGGAGACGTTCTTAAAATTCAATTTTCATTGAAGCTCTTAAAAATTATGTTGGACTTGAGGGGATGAACCGATATTTGTGAAGTGACAACAGAGAAAAAGGATTTGGTCTAGGCCATGACTTTGAAATCCTCGGACTTAATGAGCAATGTAAGGAGAGTCTATAGCAATGAAAGATGATGGAATTACATGTGGGCAGGGAGGAGGGAGGAATTAGAGGAGATAAAGAAGAAACTATGGCAATTCAATGTAAAAATCTGTGGGACACGCTAGTCGTCAGGGCTGCATGAAGCGCACAAGATGGCAAGAACTAGCTCATCTGGAAAAGTATCCATAATCCTTTATAAGTTTTCTCATATTTGAAGCATAAAGGTTTCAACTAAATATCAGGAAATGACTTACTCTTAGTTCTTAACTTCTGTGACGGTCAGGAATCAAAATGAAATGGGTCCTAATAAGAGACCCACTGACATATAAGGCACAGATGAGCTATGTGAAAGAAAGTCCAAACCATATTCAGTGATACGAAATATCCTTGCCTCCTCAATGAAGGATAAAAGCTTGTTTTTCGTCATTGTGCATTGAGATTCAGTTGCTAAGTTGTGGAATGAATGGAGGATCACTAATATTTAGAAAAGCTATAAAACAATGACAATGGAAAAGTTGTGGAACCTGATAGTTATGCATGTGTAAAGTGATCCTTGTGGTTCAGTTGAACATGCTCGACTTTCAAGGTATATCAAAACAGAATTCATGAAATAAATTGGGTAAGATCTTCTATAACAATGTATCGACTATAGAGATGGAAAATGAGCTATGTTGTTTGAAGATTTCCAGATATCTTTAAGTACAGTACCATTACCAAAATGCATATTTCATCAAAATAAAGATTGCACCTCAAATTGTTTTTGCCGTCACATGTTTTATGTATATACAGTCGGAGCTCTCTATAACAACATCCTTATATAATAGCCATTCACTATAAAAATCGAGTTTTTTTCGGAACCGAATATTATGTTATATTATATTATGTCCTTTAGAACAACACTTCACTAGTTCACTATACCAGCCAAAAAATATCGGAACAAATGAGGTTGTTATAGAGAGATTTGACTGTAGTATGATAATCTGAAGATATTTTCTTATGGTTTATTTCACATCTGGAGGTGCAAGTTCATACTGCAGCTCTCAGAAGGTAGTTGAGCTTGATAGGTGGACAGCATCTACAATTGAAACCTGCCTCTGATTGTGAATTTATTATAACTATATGTACCGTAATTTTCGTCACTCTGCTAAGAGCTCTGATGTAAGAGGTCTTTTCAATTTTATCCTGATACAGTTTTACTGCAACACAGGGAGTCATGGGAAAGAATTACATTTTTACAAATCTTTGATCTACTATGAAGAGAGATGCTCTAAAGTGTTTCGGAGGAGAGTGATATAGAGCTGGCTCCATTAGTTGCACTTTGTAGCAATGAAGAAATTTGATTTCTTTTATCTCATAGAAAATAATTGCCTGCATTTGGTACAGAGCCTCATCTGAATGTTGCCTTCTGTTAATATGAATTGATTCAGAAGTAAATAGATCTCCTGTGTTCTGCAAGCTTGGCAATTTCTTATTAGGATAGTAGTCCTGTAGTTTAGGTTCAAGTGAAGAGAAATGCAAAAGAAAACACTGTATTGGTTGGTCTCAAATGTTTGAAAAATACGAATGTAAAATGAATATTTTGATGAAAACAGGTTAATTTGTAAGATTGTGGGATCCCAAAAGAAAGAAGTCGCAACATATGTGATTCTCACGTTCTTGTTAGCAAGTCCCTTTTAGTCAGTCGCACATGGTTGCATATCTGATCGTCTACGGGTGTGATGGTAATCTGTTGCAAAGCTCTAAATTCAGAGAAGAGCTCGAGTAAAAGCAGTTACCTAAGATTTTAAGCAACTTCAAACTTAAAATGTTTTGAAAGTTTCATGGTTTTACTGTTTTTTGAGCTCCACAACTTTGCGAGGGTCATAGGGCCCATGAGTTGTTGCGGGTGCTCATCCGTTGCAGAGGTGGATGTACACAAAGGAGGCGGTGCACCTGCAGATGACACAGTGCCCATCCGATGTGGCTCAGAAGTAGCGTGGAGAGCAGTCCAATATATTCTAGAAGTTTCCAGAAATGCTCGTCTCATGCAGGAAGGTAATAGAGTGCACAGGGTCTAGCTCTTGTAAAAACTAACACTTGTAAAGCATAGTTGTGCATATAAGGTTTTGTTCTTTCCTCACACGATAAATGTTACGTTCTCTTTGATAATCTACTATATACTTGGCCATTTTGGCTTGTTTGGACTACCACGCTATGTAAGGATTCAAGTATTAAGCTTGCACCCCTGGGGGAGAGACTGCTCAGCGCCTATGAAGAGAGTAGTCGGCTTGGTTGCTGCACGGTTATGTTGGAGAGGTCCAAGGCTGTGACAATAAGGTATGAATAAAAAGCTGTTTTACTTTGGTTTTTAAAATTTTGGATGATTGTGCATGTACTATCTGGGGTCTTCTCAACCTACTTAGTTGCTGCAGCTTGTGCCTTTGTTTGTTCCGAACCAGATATGATATCCTAATCCTTAACATTTGCAGAATTCGCTCTTGGTCCGAAGAGTTTTTTCCTTGGCCTATCTGTTTAGGCCATCCTTATATCTGCTCTCTCTCTCTCTCTCTCTCTCTCTCTCTATATATATATATATATATATATATATATATATATATATATATACTGTGTAAATATTTGTGGGTTAGAAATTGAGGCTTCTTGTACTTAGGCCACGTCATATGTGTACCTTAAAACTCTCCCAAAAACAAACTACGTTGGATGGTTTATCATGACATAATTCCTCTAAAATTTGGGGTTTTGATATTATAGATTGTGATCTATAATAATGCTTTAAATAGGAGTAACTGGGAGTTCTAACCCCCCCCCCCCCCCCCAAACCACCACACACACACACACCAAAAAAAAGAAGCTTTTTGCATGTGCGGTGGTAGATTGTCTGTAGGGTTTGATCTTGATACATTTTAGTTAATAGAAAACCAATTTCGACAGCCTTCGCAGTAATTCGTGGATTCTTATAGTAGTGAGTGCTAGTGAAAAGAAAGCCAACTCCAAATGGTTGACACTCCCATAAATGTGAGGATTCTGTGGTTGAGTTCGATTTTTCTTCTGTTGCTTGGCATTAAGTTTATCATTTCTAGAAATTACTAAGATAAAATATCAAGAAACATGTCCCAGGTAGACTGTTAGACTTTATGAATTATAGGACCATCTACAATTTGGATGAGGCAATTAGAGCATATGAATGAGGTATAGCATTTAAAGGTAGTTTCAAAGTTGTTGGGGCTGATATAACAGGGCTTTACAATAGTCTTTACTACTAGAGTAAAACATTTTTGAAGGGACAAGCTTCAAGAGTAACATGGCATTCATGTGGTATACAGAAGCCTGAGTCACCATCAACTCCAGATAGAAGAAAAATTGTGGTTCATAATTAGCTTTAGGCAAATTCTTTCATTATTTTCGCCATTCTTTTTGGTTTCTTTATCCACTCATTATTTACTTGCAGAGACACTGTTGATCAATCTTGTGTATTTTCGGTTTTCAGCTACCTGGATCTGGTCCTTTCTCTTTCTTGCATGTGAGCTTCTAGTTTTTCTGTTATTCAGTGTATAGAAAATGACAAACTGAAGAGACAAGGAGGGTCATTTTTACAAATCTTTTATTTTGCTGATGAAAACATTGCTACTTCTGCATTGTCAGGGGCGGATTTATAGGGTAGTTTATGAGATACGTGAACCCATTGTCTCTTCGCCAAATTAGGTATTTTATGTATGTATTTTCTAAAATTAATCTAATATTATCTGTTGGTAGTTATGCTCCACGAAGACTAAATGGTGTACTCGCTATTCAACCAAGTTATTTATACAAAGGAACATGGATGAATTCTCACTCCATACTTTTTTCTCCTTTTTTTTAATGGTGCACCTATATTTTAGAAATCCTAGATCCGCCTTTGTGCATTGTAAATATTATTCATTTTATTCTACTCTCAAGTTCAATCAATCAACTAACACTGGAATCCCAAAGTAGTTGTGGTTATCTCAGAGGATTTGTCATAATTCGACATTTTTAACCCTTTTGTTCTCTACTCCCTAGTCATGGGAGAATTAGAGAATTAAACGTTGGAGGGGATTCCAGTTTCTTTATTAATGGGTATACTTATGGTTGGGAGTTTACTTGCTTTTTCCTTCTTTGGCCTTTGAAGGAAGGATGTAATTCTGTTCTTTGGAAAGGACTTTAAAGGGCAAATCTGATTATTTTTCTTTCTTTGGCCTTTTGAGGGATGGATGTTGTGTTTTCTAATATATATATATATATATATATATATATATATACCCTGAAAATCGGATAACAATTGAATTTATACGCGATTTTAAGGATACGTGATATAACTTGATACAAATTAAGGAAACTGTAATATGGCCATTATTTTGTCAAATGGAGTCCATCTCACATAAGTATAAGCATCTTTGCAAAGTGTAGACTTTGTTGGCAATATTCTTTGGGACCCAAAAATATTGCATTGTGTGGTGGACATCATTTGCACAAGTTGTATCTCTTCTTTTACACCTAAGAGGCCAAGACTTTTTTGCCTATAAAAGGGAAGGCCATTATTTTAAACACACCAACAAGACTTGTCTTCAATTCTTGTTTCTTCCTTTCTTCCTTTATTAAGAGTGTTTTGTATGAGAGTTAGTGTTTGGAAGCACTTGTGTGAACCCTTTCTTTGGAGTGATCTTGTGAGGTTATTCTCTTAGGGTATTTGGGATTAATTAGAGTGTTTACTCTAATTTTGTACTCTCTTTTGTACTCTTATTGTTATAGTAAATTGCTCCTCTCCGCTTGTGGACGTAGGTCACTTTGACCGAACCACGTTAAATTTGTGTCTTCTTTATCTACTTTAATTGTCGTTGTTATCAACTTCCATTGTCTTTGTTATTGTCATTATACCGTTGTTTGGCTAAATTTCGCACTACCCGGGTTCCCGATCCTAAGTAATTGGTATCAGAGCTGGATCTAACCGGGTTAGTTTCAATAGCCAAAATGACTCTAACAAAGACCTATGTTGAGAAATTTGACCGAAGAGCAAACTTTGGAATGTGACAATTAAAGATGGAAGCTATCCTAATTCAGGATGGCTTAGACTTGGCGTTGCAAGGAAAGGAGAAGAAGCTGGATAAAATGACGGACGAGGAGTTTGCCATCATAGACAAAAAGACAAAAGCAGGTATCATTTTAAATCTCTCAAATGAGGTTTTACGTAAAGTTTCTGTAGAAACCACAGCTAAAGGCATGTAGAAAAAATTGAAAACCTTACATATGAAGAGGACGGTAGAAAATAGACTTTACCTGAAGCAGAAGCTTTATACAATTCGTATGGGTGAAGGTACCTCTATTCTCTCTCATCTTGACACCTTTGATTCCATTCTTATGGATTTGAGTAATATAGATGCTGAAATTAAAGATGAGGATCAAACCGTGTTACTGCTTTGTTTTCTACCCCCATCTTTTAAGCATATAAGAGATACTATGCTTTATGCAAAGGATAATATCGCTTATAAGGATTTTAAATTTATTTTAAAATCAAAAGAACAGATAGATAGTGATATTACTGGGGAAGCTAGTGGAACTCAAGCGGAAGTTGGTTTGTTTGTTAGGGGCAAATCCGACTCCAATTTCAGATACAATAATTTAGAGTGTCGCTATTGTCATAAGAAATGTCACAATTTCTCTGAATGCTATAAACTGAAAAATAAAAAAAAGCACAAAGAAAGAAAAAATGAGCACAAAAATACTGACACCGCCGAAGCTAGTGTAGCAACTGATGATATTGAGGGAACTATATTTTTAGCAACTGAAACTAGTTTCAGATTAGACAATGAGTGGATTTTAGATTCCGGTTGTTCATATCATATGTGTCCTAGCAGAGACTTGTTTTCTACATATGATTTCAGTTGCAGGTGGAGTTGTCCAATTGGGTAACAATGTTACTTGTAACGTTATTGGCAAAGGTACAATTCGGGTCAGAATGCACGATGATGTGGTGAGAACTCTCACCGATGTTAGATATGTTCCTGAGTTTAAGAAAAATCTCATATCTTTGGGCACTTTAGAATCTCTTGGGTGCAAATTCACTGGTGAAGGTGGAGTTCTGAAAATTTTTAAAGGTGCTCGTTTGATCATGAAAGCACACAAATCTGGTTCGTTGTATACTTTATTGGGCTCCACTGTTATAGGCTCTACTAAAGTTTCGGTATCAGACAACTTATCTGATTTTGATTGCATTAAATTTTGACATATGCCATTGGGGCTTTTGCAGAGAAGGTGAGCAAATTTACTATGTCATCCAAAATTAGGCTAAGGTGGAGATTTGTAATATGGCCACTATTTTGTCAAATTGAGTCCATCTCACATAAGTATAACCATCTTTGCAAAGTGTAGACTTTGTTGGCAATATTCTTTGGGACCCAAAAATATTGCATTGTGTGTTGGACATCATTTGGACAAGTTGTATCTCTTCTTTTACATCTAAGAGGCCAAGACTTTTTTGGCTATAAAAGGGAAGGCCATTAGTTCTTTTTAGACACACCAACAAGACTTGAGTCTTCATTTCTTGTTTTTTCCTTTCTTCCTTTATTAAGAGTGTTTTGTATGAGAGTTAAGTGTTGGGAAGCACTTGTGTGAACCCTTTCTTTGGAGTGATCCTTGTGAGGTTATTCTCTTAGGGTATTTGGGATTAATTAGAGTGTTTACTCTAATTTTGTACTATCTTTTGTACTCTTATTGTTATAGTAAATTGCTCATCTCTGCTTGTGGACGTAGGTTACTTTGACCGAACCACGTTAAATTTGTGTCTTCTTTATCTACTTTAATTGTCGTTGTTATCAACTTCCATTGTCTTTGTTATTGTCATTATACCGTTGTTTGGCTAAATTTCGCACTACTCAGGTTCCCGATCCTAACAAATTGGTGTCAGAGCTGGATCTAACCGGGTTAGTTTCAATAGTCAAAATGACTCTAACAAAGACCTATGTTGAGAAATTTGACCGAAGAGCAAACTTCGGAATGTGGCAATTAAAGATGAAAGCTATCCTAATTCAGGATGGCTTAGACTTGGCGTTGCAAGGAAAGGAGAAGAAGTCGGATAAAATGACGGACGAGGAGTTTGCCATCATAGACAAAAAGGTAAAAGCAGGTATCATTTTAAATCTCTCAAATGAGGTTTTACGTAAAGCTTCTGTAAAAACCACAACTAAAGGCATGTGGGAAAATTTGAAAACCTTATATATGAAGAGGACGGTAGAAAATAGACTTTACCTGAAGCAGAAGCTTTATACAATTCGTATGGATGAAGGTACCTCTATTCTCTCTCATCTTGACACCTTTGATTCCATTCTTATGGATTTGAGTAATATAGATGCTGAAATTAAAGATGAGAATCAAGCCGTGTTATTGCTTTGTTCTCTACCCCCATCTTTTAAGCATATAAGAGATACTATGCTTTATGCAAATGATAATATCTCTTATAAGGATATTAATCTATCTTAAAATCAAAAGAATAGATAGATAGTGATATTACTGGGGAAGCTAGTGGAACTCAAGCGGAAGTTGGCTTGTTTGTTAGGGGCAAATCCGACTCCATATCTTCAGATACAATAATTTAGAGTGTCGCTATTGTCATAAGAAATGTCACAATATCTCTGAATGCTATAAACTGAAAAATAAAGAAAAGCACAAAGAAAGAAAAAATGAGCACAAAAATACTGACACCGCCGAAGCTAGTGTAACAACTGATGATATTGATGGAACTATATTTTTAGCAACTGAAACTAGTTTCAAATCTGACAATGAGTGAATTTTGGATTCCGGTTGTTTGTATCATATGTGTCCCAATAGGAACTTGTTTTCTACATATGAGACGGTGGAAAATAGATTTTACCTGAAGCAAAAGCTTTATACAATTCCTATGGGTGAAGGTACAATTCAAGTCAGAATGCACGATGATGTGGTGAGAACTCTCACCGATGTTAGATATGTTCCTGAGTTGAAGAAAAATCTCATATCTTTGGGCACTTTAGAATCTCTTGGGTGCAAATTCACTGGTGAAGGTGGAGTTCTGAAAATTTTTCAAAGTGCTCGTTTGATCATGAAAGCACACAGATCTGGTTCGTTGTATACTTTATTGGGCTCTACTGTTATAGGCTCTACTACAGTTTCGGTATCAGACAACTTGTCTGATTTTGATTGCATTAAATTTTGACATATACCCATTGGGGCTTTTGCAAAGAAGATGGAGCAAATTTACTATATCATCCAAAATTAAGCCAAGGTGGAGATTTATAATTATGGCCAATATTTTGTCTAATGGAGTCCATCTCACATAAACATACGTATCTTTGCAAAGTGTAGACTTTGTTGGCAATATTCTTTGGGACCCAAAAATATTGCATTGTATAATGGACATCATTTGCACAAGTTGTATCTCTTCTTTTACACCTAAGATGCCAAGACTTTTTTGGCTATAAAAGGGAAGGCCATTAGTTCATTTTAGACACACCAACAAGACTTGAGTCTTCATTTCTTGTTTCTTCCTTTCTTCCTTTATTAAGAGTATTTTGTATGAGAGTTAAGTGTTGGGAAGCACTTGTGTGAACCCTTTCTTTGGAGTGATCTTGTGAGGTTATTCTCTTAGGATATTTGGGATTAATTAGAGTGTTTACTCTAATTTTGTACTATCTTTTGTACTCTTATTGTTATAGTAAATTGCTCCTCTCCGCTTGTGGACGTAGGTCACTTTGACCGAACCACGTTAAATTTGTGTCTTCTTTATCTACTTTAATTGTCGTTGTTATCAACTTCAATTGTCTTTGTTATTGTCATTATACCGTTGTTTGGCTATATTCCGCACTACTCAGGTTCCTGATCCTAACAAATTGGTATCAGAGCCGGATCTAACCGGGTTAGTTTCAATAGTCAAAATGACTCTAACAAAGACCTATGTTGAGAAATTTGACCGAAGAGCAAACTTCGGGATGTGGCAATTAAAGATGAAAGCTATCCTAATTCAGGATAGTTTAGACTTGGCGTTGCAAGGAAAGGAGAAGAAGCCGGATAAAATGACGGACGAGGAGTTTGCCATCATAGACAAAAAGACAAAAGCAGGTATCATTTTAAATCTCTCAAATGAGGTTTTACGTGAAGTTTCTGTAAAAACCACAGCTAAAGGCATGTGGGAAAAATTGAAAACCTTATATATGAAGAGGATGGTAGAAAATAGACTTTACCTGAAGCAGAAGCTTTATACAATTCGTATGGGTGAAGGTACCTCTATTCTCTCTCATATTGATACCTTTGATTCCATTCTTATGGATTTGAGTAATATAGATGCTGAAATTACAGATGAGGATCAAGCCGTGTTACTGCTTTGTTCTATACCCCTATCTTTTAAGCATATAAGAGATACCGTGATTTATGCAAAGGATAATATCTCTTATAAGGATATAAAATCTATCTTAAAATCAAAAGAACAGATAGATAATGATATTACTGGGGAAGCTAGTGGAACTCAAGCGGAAGTTGGCTTGTTTGTTAGGGGCAAATCCGACTCCAATTTCAGATACAATAATTTAGAGTGTCGCTATTGTCATAAGAAATGTCACAATATCTCTGAATGCTATAAACTGAAAAATAAAGAAAAGCACAAAGAAAGAAAAAATGAGCACAAAAATACTGACACCGCCGAAGCTAGTGTAGCAACTGATGATATTGAGGGAACTATATTTTTAGCAACTGAAACTAGTTTCAGATTAGACAATGAGTGGATTTTAGATTCCGGTTGTTCATATCATATGTGTCCTAGCAGGGACTTGTTTTCTACATATGATTTTGTTGCAGGTGGAGTTGTCAACTAGGTAACAATGTTACTTGTAACGTTATTGGCAAAGGTACAATTCGGGTCAGAATGCACGATGATGTGGTGAGAACTCTCACCGATGTTAGATATGTTCCTGAGTTGAAGAAAAATCTCATATCTTTGGGCACTTTAGAATCTCTTGGGTGCAAATTCACTGGTGAAGGTGGAGTTCTGAAAATTTTTCAAGGTGCTCGTTTGATCATGAAAGCACACAAATCTGGTTCGTTGTATACTTTATTGGGATCCACTGTTATAGGCCCTACTACAGTTTTGGTATCAGACAACTTGTCTGATTTTGATGGCATTAAATTTTGACATATGCCCTTTGGGGCTTTTGCGGAGAAGGTGGAGCAAATTTACTATATCATCCAAAATTAGGCCAAGGTGGAGATTTGTAATATGGCCATTATTTTATCAAATGGAGTCCATCTCACATAAGCATAAGCATCTTTGCAAAGTGTAGACTTTGTTGGCAATATTCTTTGGGACCCAAAAATATTGCATTGTGTGTTGGACATCATTTGCACAAGTTGTATCTCTTCTTTTACACCTAAGAGGCCAAGACTTTTTTGGCTATAAAAGGGAAGGCCATTAGTTCATTTTAGACACACCATCAAGAGTTGTCTTCAATTCTTGTTTTTTCCTTTCTTCCTTTATTAAGAGTGTTTTGTATGAGAGTTAGTGTTGGGAAGCACTTGTGTGAACCCTTTCTTTGGAGTGATCTTGTGAGGTTATTCTCTTAGGGTATTTGGGATTAATTAGAGTGTTTACTCTAATTTTGTACTATCTTTTGTACTCTTATTGTTATAGTAAATTGTTCCTTTCCGCTTGTGGACGTAGGTCACTTTGACCGAACCACGTTAAATTTGTGTCTTCTTTATCTACTTTAATTGTCGTTGTTATCAATTTTTATTGTCTTTGTTATTTTTATTATACCGTTGTTTGGCTAAATTTCGCACTACCTAAGTTTCCGATCCTAACAAATTGGTATCAGAGCCGGATCTAACCGGGTTAGTTTCAATAGCCAAAATGACTCTAACAAAGACGTATGTTGAGAAATTTGACCGAAGAGCAAACTTCGAAATGTGGCAATTAAAGATGGAAGCTATCCTAATTTAGGATGGCTTAGACTTGGCGTTGCAACGAAAGGAGAAGAAGCCGGATAAAATGACGAACGAGGAGTTTGCCATCATAGACAAAAAGGCAAAAGCAGGTATCATTTTAAATCTCTCAAATGAGGTTTTACGTGAAGTTTCTGTAAAAACCACAACTAAAGGCATGTGGGAAAATTTGAAAAACTTATATATGAAGAGGACGGTAGAAAATAGACTTTACCTGAAGCAGAAGCTTTATACAATTCGTATGGGTGAAGGTACCTCTATTCTCTCTCATCTTGACACCTTTGATTCCATTCTTATGGATTTGAGTAATATAGATGCTGAAATTACAGGTGAGAATCAAGCCGTGTTACTGCTTTGTTCTCTACCCCCATCTTTTAAGCATATAAGAGATACTATGCTTTATGCAAAGGATAATATCTCTTATAAGGATATTAAATCTATCTTAAAATCAAAAGAACAGATAGATAGTGATATTACTGGGGAAGCTAGTGGAACTCAAGCGGAAGTTGGCTTATTTGTTAGGGGCAAATCCGACTCCAATTTCAGATACAATAATTTAGAGTGTCGCTATTATCATAAGAAATGTCACAATATCTCTGAATGCTATAAACTGAAAAATAAAGAAAAGCACAAAGAAAGAAAAAATGAGCACAAAAATACTGACACCGCCGAAGCTAGTGTAGCAACTGATGATATTGAGGGAACTATATTTTTAGCAACTGAAACTAGTTTCAGATTAGACAATGAGTGAATTTTAGATTCCGATTGTTCATATCATATGTGTCTTAGCAGGGACTTATTTTCTACATATGATTTCAGTTGCAGGTGGAGTTGTCCAATTGGGTAACAATGTTACTTGTAACGTTATTGGCAAAGGTACAATTCGGATCAGAATGCACGATGATGTGGTGAGAACTCTCACCGATGTTAGATATGTTCCTGAATTGAAGAAAAATCTCATATCTTTGGGCACTTTAGAATCTCTTGGGTGCAAATTCACTGGTGAAGGTGGAGTTCTGAAAATTTTTCAAGGTGCTCGTTTGATCATGAAAGCATACAGATCTGGTTCGTTGTATACTTTATTGGGCTCCACTGTTATAGGCTCTACTACAGTTTCGGTTTCAGACAACTTGTCTGATTTTGATTGTATTAAATTTTGACATATGCCCATTGGGGCTTTTGTAGAGAAGGTGGAGCAAATTTACTATATCATCCAAAATTAGGCCAAGGTGGAGATTTATAATATGGCCATTATTTTGTCAAATTGAGTCCATCTCACATAAGTATAAGCATCTTTGCAAAGTGTAGACTTTGTTGGCAATAATCTTTGGGTCCCAAAAATATTGCATTGATTGTTGGATATCATTTGCACAAGTTGTATCTCTTCTTTTACACCTAAGAGGCCAAGACGTTTTTGGCTATAAAAGGGAAGGCCATTAGTTCATTTTAGACACACCATCAAGAGTTGGTCTTCAATTCTTGTTTCTTCCTTTCTTCCTTTATTAAGAGTGTTTTGTATGAGAGTTAGTGTTGGGAAGCACTTGTGTGAACCCTTTCTTTGGAGTGATCTTGTGAGGTTATTCTCTTAGGGTATTTGGGATTAATTAGAGTGTTTACTCTAATTTTGTACTATCTTTTGTACTCTTATTGTTATAGTAAATTGCTCTTTTCCGCTTGTTGACGTAGGTCACTTTGACCGAACCACGTTAAATTTGTGTCTTCTTTATCTACTTTAATTGTCGTTGTTATCAACTTTCATTGTCTTTGTTATTATCATTATACCGTTGTTTGGCTAAATTTCGCACTACCTAAGTTCCCGATCCTAACAAATTGGTATCAGAGCCGGATCTAACTGGGTTAGTTTCAATAGCCAAAATGACTCTAACAAAGACGTATGTTGAGAAATTTGACCGAATAGCAAACTTCGGAATGTGGCAATTAATCATGAAAGCTATCCTAATTCAGGATGGCTTAGACTTGGCGTTGCAAGGAAAGGAGAAGAAGCCGGATAAAATGACGGACGAGGAGTTTGCTATCATAGACAAAAAGACAAAAGCAGGTATCATTTTAAATCTCTCAAATGAGGTTTTACGTGAAGTTTCTGTAGAAACTACAGCTAAAGGCATGTGGGAAAAATTGAAAACCTTATATATGAAGAGGACGGTGGAAAATAGACTTTACCTGAAGCAGAAGCTTTATACAATTCGTATGGGTGAAGGTACCTCTATTCTCTCTCATCTTGACACCTTTGATTCCATTCTTATCGATTTGAGTAATATAGATGCTGAAATTACAGGTGAGAATCAAGCCGTGTTACTGTTTTGTTCTCTACCCCCATCTTTTAAGCATATAAGAGTTACTATGCTTTATGCAAAGGATAATATCTCTTATAAGGATATTAAATCTATCTTAAAATCAAAAGAACAGATAGATAATGATATTACTGGGGAAGCTAGTGGAACTCAAGCGGAAGTTGGCTTGTTTGTTAGGGGCAAATCCAACTCCAATTTCAGATACAATAATTTAGAGTGTCGCTATTGTCATAAGAAATGTCACAATATCTCTGAATGCTATAAACTGAAAAAAAAAAGAAAAGCACAAAGAAAGAAAAAATGAGCACAAAAATACTGACACCGCCGAAGCTAGTGTAGCAACTGATGATATTGAGGGAACTATAGTTTTAGCAACTGAAACTAGTTTCAGATTAGACAATGAGTGGATTTTAGATTCCGGTTGTTCATATCATATGTGTCCTAGCAGGGACTTGTTTTCTACATATGATTCAGTTGCAGGTGGAGTTGTCCAATTGGGTAACAATGTTACTTGTAACGTTATTGGCAAAGGTACAATTCGGGTCAGAATGCACGATGATGTGGTGAGAACTCTCACCGATGTTAGATATGTTCCTGAGTTGAAGAAAAATCTCATATCTTTGGGAACTTTAGAAACCCTTGGGTGCAAATTCACTGGTGAAGGTAGAGTTCTGAAAATTTTTCAAGGTGTTCATTTGATCATGAAAGCACACAGATCTGGTTCGTTGTATATTTTATTGGGCTCCACTGTTATAGGCTCTACTACAATTTTGGTATCAGACAACTTGTCTGATTTTGATGGCATTAAATTTTGACATATGCCCATTGGGGCTTTTGCGGAGAAGGTGGAGCAATTTTACTATATCATCCAAAATTAGGCCAAGGTGAAGATTTGTAATATGGCCATTATTTTGTCAAATTGAGTCCATCTCACATAAGCATAAACATCTTTGCAAAGTGTAGACTTTGTTGGCAATATTCTTTGGGACCCAAAAATATTGCATTGTGTGTTGGACATCATTTGCACAAGTTGTATCTCTTCTTTTACATCTAAGATGTCAAGACTTTTTTGCTTGTAAAAGGGAAGGCCATTAGTTCATTTTAGACAAACCAACAAGAGTTGTCTTCAATTCTTGTTTCTTTCTTTCTTCCTTTATTAAGAGTGTTTTATATGAGAGTTAGTGTTGGGAAGCACTTGTGTGATCCCTTTCTTTGGAGTGATCTTGTGAGGTTATTCTCTTAGGGTATTTGGGATTAATTAGAGTGTTTACTCTAATTTTGTACTATCTTTTGTACTCTTATTGTTATAGTAAATTGTTCTCTCCGCTTGTGGACGTAGGTCACTTTGGCCAAACCACGTTAAATTTGTATCTTCTTTATCTACTTTAATTGTCGTTGTTATCAACTTTCATTATCTTTGTTATTGTCATTATACCGTTGTTTGGCTAAATTTCGCACTACTCAGGTTCCCGATCCTAACAAATTGGTATCAGAGCCGGATCTTACCGGGTTAGTTTCAATAGTCAAAATGACTCTAACAAAGACCTATGTTGAGAAATTTGACCGAAGAGCAAACTTCGGAATCTGGCAATTAAAGATGAAAGCTATCCTAATTCAGGATGACTTAGACTTGGCGTTGCAAGGAAAGGAGAAGAAGTCGGATAAAATGACGGACGAGGAGTTTGCCATCATAGACAAAAAGGCAAAAGCAGGTATCATTTTAAATCTCTCAAATGAGGTTTTACGTAAAGTTTCTGTAAAAACCACAACTAAAGGCATGTGGGAAAATTTGAAAACCTTATATATGAAGAGGACGGTAGAAAATAGACTTTACCTGAAGCAGAAGCTTTATACAATTCGTATGGATGAAGGTACCTCTATTCTCTCTCATCTTGACACCTTTGATTCTATTCTTATGGATTTGAGTAATATAGATGCTGAAATTAAAGGTGAGAATCAAGCTGTGTTACTGCTTTGTTCTCTACCCCCATCTTTTAAGCATATAAGAGATACTATGCTTTATGCAAAGGATAATATCTCTTATAAGGATATTAAATCTATCTTAAAATCAAAAGAACAGATAGATAGTGATATTACTGGGGAAGCTAGTGGAACTCAAGCGGAAGTTGGCTTGTTTGTTAGGGGCAAATCCGACTCCAATTTCAGATACAATAATTTAGAGTGTCGCTATTGTCATAAGAAATGTCACAATATCTCTGAATGCTATAAACTGAAAAATAAAGAAAAGCACAAAGAAAGAAAAAATGAGCACAAAAATACTGACACCGTCGAAGCTACTGTAACAACTGATGATATTGAGGGAACTATATTTTTAGCAACTGAAACTAGTTTCAGATTAGACAATGAGTGGATTTTAGATTCCGGTTGTTCATATCATATGTGTCCTAGCAGGGACTTGTTTTCTACATATGATTCAGTTGCAGGTGGAGTTGTCCAATTGGGTAACAATGTTACTTGTAACGTTATTGGCAAAGGTACAATTCGGGTCAGAATGCACGATGATGTGGTGAGAACTCTCACCGATGTTAGATATGTTCCTGAGTTGAAGAAAAATCTCATATCTTTGGGCACTTTAGAATCCCTTGGGTGCAAATTCACTGGTGAAGGTAGAGTTCTGAAAATTTTTCAAGGTGTTCATTTGATCATGAAAGCACACAGATCTGGTTCGTTGTATATTTTATTGGGCTCCACTGTTATAGGCTCTACTACAGTTTCGGTATTAGACAACTTGTCTGATTTTGATGGCATTAAATTTTGACATATGCCCATTGGGGCTTTTGCGGAGAAGGTGGAGCAATTTTACTATATCATCCAAAATTAGGCAAAGGTGGAGATTTGTAATATGACCATTATTTTGTCAAATTGAGTCCATCTCACATAAGCATAAACATCTTTGCAAAGTGTAGACTTTGTTGGCAATATTCTTTGGGACCCAAAAATATTGTATTGTGTGTTGGACATTATTTGTACAAGTTGTATCTCTTCTTTTACATCTAAGAGGCCAAGACTTTTTTGCCTATAAAAGGGAAGGCCATTAGTTCATTTTAGACACACGAACAAGAGTTGTCTTCAATTCTTGTTTCTTCCTTTCTTCCTTTATTACGAGTGTTTTGTATGAAAGTTAGTATTGGGAAGCACTTGTGTGAACCCTTTCTTTGGAGTGATCTTGTGAGGTTATTCTCTTAGGGTATTTGGGATTAATTAGAGTGTTTACTCTAATTTTGTACTATCTTTTGTACTCTTATTATTATAGTAAATTGCTCCTCTCCGCTTGTGGACGTAGGTCACTTTGACCGAATCACGTTAAATTTGTGTCTTCTTTATCTACTTTAATTGTCGTTGTTATCAACTTCTATTGTCTTTGTTATTGTCATTATATCGTTGTTTGGCTAAATTTCGCACTACCCGGGTTTCCGATCCTAAAAGAATCAAATTAGAATTGAAATTGATGATAAAAGAACAAATGTAAACCACACAAATCGAACGGCCTTACGCCAAACTGTTTACCAAATCGAACAGCCTTAGCCCTCGAGTTCGATTACCCTTGAACCAAGAGATGTCTCAACTGATGTATGAACAGAATAACAAGATGATAAATGCAAGAAAATGATAGTATATTGCTTTATTTTGCGTAATGTGATGTATGTTACAAATGATTAGACCTCCTTTATGTAGTAGGGGAATCCTACTCTTGATACAATTCTATATAAGGTAAAAATCTCATGATTTGCTAATCAATCGGCTTATCCTTGATACGTGCCGAGATTTTCACCGTGACCTACAATCGATCGCAGATATTTCGTCCTTCTGTTAATTGGCTTGGCAAATTTTCCTCAATCTCGTCTGATCTCGATTTTGTTCGATGGCATGGTCTCGAGCTTAACGATATAACTTCGCACCTTGGTTTGATATAATTTGAGGTCGAACTTTAACCTACCATATTTTAGTCTCGATTAGTCAATAAAGAGGCGACCCCGGTTTTGACCGCATACAGATAGTCCCATCGTTTCTCGGAGACAAGATGACGAGAAACGATATGAACTTCCGAATCCCTTATTGATGGGCCATGACGTAAGCGACAAACGGCCACCGAGACACCTGACTATGACATAAGCAACAAACAGATACCGAAACGGGTTCTGAACCATCATCAGCAAGCTATAAATACCGTAACTTTCATTTATTCAAACTTTACGTTCAAAGCTCCTCCTATTCTTATTCTTCAAAAATACCTTTGCTCTCCAACTTTTGCATCCAAATTTCTTGAACTTTTAGCAAACCGCTTAACATACCTTCCTAATTTCCTTTTCTTATGTTCTACAATGGCAAAAACTTCTAAGACTGTCCCGCAAAAGGAGGTCGCCTCTTCATCACGACCCGCCGACGACGGGGCTGCGGCAGAACCACACCCTGAGGAGTTCATTCTTGCAGGGTGCCTGACCGTTGCCGATTTTAAGATTGAAAAAACTTCCTCGGTACCGTGTCGATGCGAGCCGGTTTCGAGGTACATATGTACGATCACCGATGATCTCCTCACCAAAGCTAAATAAGATTGTAACTGGGCCAATAAACATGTGGTGGTGCCTTCGCCTGAAGAGTCAATCACTACCCACGTGGAGGTTTTTTAAGACTTTACGCTTACCCCTTCACGTTGGGTCCCTTAGACCTGATCATTATTTCCTTCTGCAAGAGGTACGACGTGACTCTTGGCCAGATTCACCCTTCATTCTGGAGAATAGTGATCTCCTTCGATTCTTCGTAAACAAAAACGAGGGGTATTTCTTCACCCTCGATCACCTTATGCGTCTCTATAGTCCCCGACTCTATCGATGGAGGCTAATCAAGCTTGCTAGCCGGCCAGTAGGGCCCCGTTCTCGAGTATAGATAAGGCCCGGGACCGAGGTTGGATGGGCCGTTTTGTTCGAATAAAGATTTCAGATTTGATCCCTGCCGAGGACATGCCATTTCCCGAGAAATGGAACATGAAACATAAGTATTACTTTGCCTTGAAGATTTAATCTATTGTTTCTCCTCTTATCTCCTTTTTTATGGGTGTTTTTGGTGTTGCAGATGTGGCCCATATGCCGGATGTGGTTCCTCAACTCAAGGAATGGGTCGAGGACCTTGTGTCACAGAGACCATACTCCGAGCGTGCTTGGATGGAATTATCGAATGGTCGGTGGGATGCCCGTAATCATGGTAAGTTTCCTTTTCTGGTTCGATAAGGTTTTGACTTTCTCCTGTATTGCCGAATTCTTATCGGCTCTATTTCTTTTTGTATGTCTCCCCAAGGACGTTGCTATGAGGCCTCTATCCGAGGGTGAGGATGTAAATCTCGAGTCCCCTGCTCCAAAGCAACGTGACGAGAAGAAGAGGAAAATGGCCCCGAGCTCTCTGTACTCGGAGAAGAAAACACCAAAGAGGAGGCTACGCGTAAAGCTAAGGAAAGTACCAGCACCCTCCCATCGGACTCGATCCGCCGATTGAGGGATGAGTCTGAAGAAGAAGAAGATAACTCTGAGCTAGTGGCTCGGGTGCGGACCGCTTTGCCTCGAACTGAGGAGGTTGTTGAGAAGGCATTGGCCGGTACCTGCGAACCGGGACAGGGTGCGACTGCTTTGCCCTAGGCCAGGGAAGTTGAGAGAGAGACCAGGGCCTACACTTTTCGGGCAGAGGGAGGTGCCCCGAGGGGCGAGCTTGGGACGATCGACCTTACCGGGTCCCTTCAAATCTCAGACGCCATGATACGCGACGCCGGTATGCTAGAAGGTCGTTCTTATGAGGGGCCTCAGAGGGCGACTGATATTCACAACTTCTTGGATGGGTTAGAGTCCGCTGCCTCAGAAGATGTCACCGGGCTTGGTGACTTGCCGGTGCCAAAGAAAGTACCGTCATCGGGTGCCAGTGGGTCTTCATCGAGCCCAAAGCTAGTGGATCAGTTCCCAGCCCCAAGTTTTAACCCTGACAGCATGCGGTCGATAGTTTTCTCTGTCCCGGAGGATGCCCAGGTTTTTCTGCCCCCGTGGGAGTTGCTAGCTACCTTAGTTGCTTGGTAACCGAAGAGGTCCAAGCCGTGATGGACGTGGTGGAAGCGCCTTGCCTATTTAATGAGGCCCAACACGCTTTGAATCAGGTAACTTCGAGTGTCATTTCATTATTTATTTTAAATTTGAAGTTGTAAATAATCCTAAAACCTTTCTTTATGCTTGCAGGCCTCGGTATTACACCATGAGGCTTTCCTCCGAATTCGGGAGGAGTTAACTCCACGAGGCTGAGGTTCGGGAGCTCACCGAGAAGAGGGATACTTATAAGCTTCTGAGTGAGAAGCTTCAGACCGAGTTAGAAGCGGCTCGGAGGGAGCATACCGAGTGGACCGAGCAGGTAAATCGAGTACTTGAAGATAGTGACGACGAACTGGACTCAATGGCTAACGATCCGATCTTGCAGGTTTGACAAAGGCTTGAACAAATTGGGCAGCTCCAGGAGCAGGTAGACGCGATACAGACTGAAGCCGAAGAGTTCAAGAAAAACATGGAACTCATAACCTCGCAAAAGGAAGTTGTCCAAGCACAACTGGCGTCGGCCGAGGCTCAGCTTCGGGCTGCAAAGGAGAAAACCTCGGTGCAGGACAAGAGGATCGAGGAGCTCCAATCTTAGCTTAACTCGGCTATTTTTAGCTAAGAGAGCCTGGCCACGGAGCTCGAGGTGACCAAATCTGAGGTGGTCGTGGCCAATACCAAGGCTGATGCTAAAGTGGCCCAATTCAAGGTTGACGTCGAGGCTATTCAGGCACAGGCTAAGAGCATGGTGGATCATGCAAGGTGGGAAGCTCGAAGGGAAGCCCTCGAGGGAGTCCATGCTCAGGGCTATGACATACTGCGGAAATCGAAAATGCCAAGGTAGAAAAAGCCAGGGCTCGGAAGCTGGCTTTTCCCGAGGAAGACTCCGAGAGCTTAGCTGAATCTGAAGGTGGGGAAGACCCCGAGGATAAAGACGCTACCCCCGATGAGGACTAGGCCACTTAGGCCTTTAGATGTTTTTTTATTTTTTGCTTTTTGCATCTTTTTGAGGCCGCTTTGGCCATTGTACATTTCTATATCGGGCCATTCTGACCTTTGTAAAAAGATTATATATACAAGGCTTTCTTTTCCCTTTGGCTTTCAAATTTTTCCTTTACTTTATTACTTGTATTCATAAGGGACGAAACGCCTTAACATAAAGTAATTTAGGATGTGTTCGAAATTGCCTTTGCCCTACTTTGTTTTAAGGCGTCTTGGGGGGTTCGGTGTTACTGGAACCTTTACCCTAAGTAGGTAGCTGAGATTGTAGTTTGCCGAGGGTAGCCTTTAGAATCGGTTGTAGAAAACTTTCTTTTTCGAAGGCCTAGTTTTTGTTACGAGTTTCGGACGTCTCCGAGCAGTGTTAATTTGGCCGTAGACTTTTAGTTTGGGAGCTGCCCATTGGACTTGTTTTCCCGAGCTATCCGAGCTTGCCCAAGATAACAGGCCCCGAGTGTGGTGGCCGTGACCTTTAAAAATTGGGGAGTTGCCTAATAGGTCTTATGCCCTCGAGGCCTAGTGACTTGGGCTTGTTCGAGTTTTTCGGACGGCGGTCCCCGAGTGAGGGAGTGGTCATTCGTATTCCGATTGTAGACTGCCTTTAGGCTTGTTTTTTTTCAGGAGATTGGAAGTACGAAACTCTTTAATGGATGTAAAGAGGAAAATTTTTAAAACATAAGATGATTGCAAGGAAAGTACTTCTCTTTATTCTTGTGTAAATCAGTCATACATGCATACATGTTTTATCGAATAATCTATGTGGGCACGGTCCGTTTGAACGTTTGGCCCTTACAATAAATCCTACCTATCGAGACCCTTCCTTTACGAAGTAATTTCCTCGCTAAAGTTGATATCCGAAGGTAATGCATATCCGTTGATATCCGAAGGTAATGCATATCCGAGGGTAATACCCCCCAGTATTCGAGGTTGATTGTAGAGGGACCTCAGATATTGTTGAATTGATCTTAGATACCGATTCATGATCGGACTTGATTCTAAGTTAGCACGATCCATTGTTGAATTGATCTTCGATACCGATTCATGATCGGACTTGATTCTAAGTTAGCACGGTCCATTGTTGAATTGATCTTCGATACCGATTCGTGATCGGACTTGATTCTAAGTTAGCACGATCTGTTGTTGCCTCGTTAAAAACCTTGCCAAAAAATCCATTTGGGACAAAATCGGTCTAAGGAAAAAAGGGTGCAACGCGTGCTTTCAGACCTAAAAACTTCGTGTCGTTTCTTATTGATCACCTGCAAGTATTAGTCCGCAATAAAAAGAAAATGAAATGGGGTCGTACCTTAGCAGTAATATTGTTTTAGGCGGGATATATTCCAATTGCTCGGTAGTTGTTCTCCGTTCATCATTTCGTGCTTATAGGATTCTTTCCCGGTGTCCTCGAGAATCTGGTATGGTCCTTCCCAGTTCGGACCCAATTTCCCTTCGTTCGGATTCCGGGTGTTTAGGGTGACTTTCCTTAGCACTAATTCCTCGACATTAAAGTATCGAAGGTTGGCCCTTCGATTGTAATACCTCTCGATCCGTTATTTTTAGGTAGCCGATCGAACAAGGGCGGCCTCAAGCCTTTCATCCATTAGTTCCAAGCTAGTATTCATGGCCTCGTTATTTGACTCCTTTGTTGTATATCGGTATCTGATACTTGGTTCCCCGACTTCGACCGGTATTAAGGCTTCGGCGCCATAAACCAATGAAAACAGAGTAGCCCCGGTACTGGATTTCGTAGTCGTGCGGTATGCCTAACGGACTTCAAGTAGGATCTCCTTGCATTTCCCTTTGGTGTTGGTTAATCTCTTCTTAAGGTTTTGGATTATGGTTTAGTTGGTCGATTCGGCTTACCCGTTCCCGCTAGGATGATAAGGTGTCGATAAGATTCTTTTGATCTTATGATCTTCGAGAAACTTGGTCATTTTTCTGCCGATAAACTGTTTCCCGTTGTAACACACAATTTTGGATGGCATCCCGAACCAACATATGATGTGGTCCCAAATGAAGTCGATGACTTCCTTCTCACTAACCTTCTCGTATGCATGTGATTCAACCCATTTAGAAAAATAGTCAGTCATAAATAAGATAAATTGAGCCTTACCTGGTGCCCATCAAAGAGGGCTAACGATGTCCATTCCCTACTTCATGAATGGCCATGATGACAAGACTGAATGCAGCAGTTCCCCGGGCTGGTGACTCATTGGAGCATATCTTTGGCATTTGTCACATTTTCGAACAAACTCTTTCGCATCTTTTTCCATGTCGATCCAGTAATAGCCGACTCTGATTACCTTTTGAACCAATGATTCGGCGCCTGAATGATTTCCGCAAGTGCCCTCGTGAACTTCCCTCAAAATATACTCGGTATCTCCAGGTCCCAAACATATTGCTAGTAGGCCATCGAACATTCTTCTGAACAAGGTTCCATCTTCGGACAAGGTGAATCGGGCTGCCTTTGTGCGTAGGGCCCTCGATTCTTTTGGATATGAGGGAAGTTTCCCGGTCTTCAAATATTCTACGTATTTATTTCTCCAATCCCAAGTTAAGTTTGTGGAATTTATCTCGGCGTGACCTTCTTCGACTACTGACCTCGTGCGTTGCACAACGGCCCCTAAGTTGAGCTCGTCGTCCTCGACCGATGACCCTAGGTTTGCGAGGGCATCGATCTCGCTATTTTGATCTTGAGGCACATGCTGCGAAGTCCATTCTTTAAACCGATGTAATGTCACTTGTAACTTATCTAGGTATCTTTGCATTCATTCTTCTCTGACTTCGAACGTTCCGTTAACCTGATTCACCACAAGGAGGGAGTCACACTTAGCTTCGATCACCTCCGCCCCCAAGCTTTATGCTAGCTCGATATCTGTAATCATGGCCTCATATTCGGCCTCGTTGTTAGTCAACTTCACAGTTTTAATAGATTGTCTAACCACGTTGCCTGTGGGTGGCTTCAGTACGATGCCAGTCCGGACCCCTTTGCGTTCAATGCACCGTCCGTAAAGAGGGTCCAGATTCCCGAGGACGTTCCCGAGTTTACCAACAGTTCTCTTTCGACCTCGGGTATTAGGGTTGGTGTGAAGTCGGCCACGAAATCTGTCAAGATTTGAGACTTAATGGCTATTCAGGGTCGATATTTGATATCGTACCCGTTGATTTCCACGGCCCATTTGGCCAATCATCCCGAGAGTTTGGGTTTATGCATTATATTTCGCAATGGGTAAGTTGTCACAACACATATAGGGTGGCATTGAAAGTATGGGTTCAGTTTTCTAGAGGCGCTTAACAAAGCGAGCGCCAATTTTTCTAGGTGGGGATATCTTGTTTCGGCCTCACCCAAGGTCGGGCTAACATAATAAGTCGGAAATTGCGTACCTTGTTCTTCCCGAACTAGGACTCCACTTACCGCTATCTCCGATACTTCCAAATATAAGTATAATTGTTCGTCTGCCCTCGGCGTGTGAAGCAGTGGCGGGCTCGATAAATATTGCTTAAGTTCTTCCAGGGCCCGTTGGCATTTCGGAGTCCATGTGAAGTTGTTTTTCTTCTTCAGCAACGAGAAATATCGATGACTCTTATCGGAGGACCTCGATATGAATCGCCCCAGGGCGGCTATGCGCCCGGTTAGCCTCTGCATGGCCTTCACGTTGTCCACTACCGTGATATCCTCGATAGCTTTGATCTTGTCGGGGTTGATCTTGATTCCTCGGTTGGATACCATGAATCCGAAAAATTTACCTGACCCGACTCCGAACGCGCATTTTTCTGGATTCAATTTCATGTTGTACTTCCTCAATATACTGAAGGTTTCCTGCAAATTCTTCAAATGGTCCTCTGCTCGCAGGCACTTAACTAACATGTCATCAATGTAAACTTCTATAGATTTCCCTATTTGTTCTTTGAATATCCGGTTTACTAGGCATTGGTAAGTGACACCAGCATTTTTTAATCCCAATGGCATTACGTTATAGCAGTATGTGCCATACTTAGTGATGAAGGAGGTCTTTTCCTGATCATCCGAGTTCATTTGTATTTGGTTGTACCCGGAATAGGCATCGAGAAAACTGAGGATCTTGTGGACGGCTGCGGCATCGATCATGGGATCGATGTTAGACAAAGGAAAAGAGTCATTGGGGCATGCCTTATTTAAATCTTTGTAATCCATACACATTCTTAGTTTGTTCCCTTTCTTAGGGAATACTACTATGTTTGCTAGCCATTCGGGGTATTTGACTTCCCGGATGGACCCTATTTTAAGGAGCTTAGTTACCTCATCTTTGATGAAGGCATGCTTGATCTCAAACTGGTCTCCTTTTCTGCTTCACCGGATGGAATTTCGGGTCCAAGCTCAGTTTATAAGTGGTGATCTCTGGTGGGATTCCTGTCATGTCGATATGGGACCAAGCAAAATAATTTATGTTAGCTATAAGAAATTGAATGAGTTTTTTCCTGAGCTCGGGAGTTAACCTCGTGCCCAGGTATACCTTTCGATCAGACAGATGTTCGATCAATATGACCTGCTCCAGCTCTTCGACCGTTGATTTGGTAGCGTAGGAATCGCCGGGGACTATGAAGGATCGACGAACCCCATAATCATCGTCTTCGTCAGTCCCCTGCTTATCTAGTTAGGTCGAGGTCGGCGTATGTGATTGCTATTTGGCTTCCTGTTTTGCTTTCGAATCTAACTCCTTCGTCGATGAGAGTGTCGATATTGGAATCATGTCACGACCCGAAATTCCCACCTTCGGACCGTGATGGCGCCTAACATTTCACTTGCTAGGCAAGCCAATGTTAGAATAATATTATCCATTTTTTAAACAATTTTTTTGAATTTGTTAATAACAAAGAATAAATGCGGAAGTAAAGTCTAAAATATAGTGAATAATTCATAAAAATAAAGGTGTCTAAATACCATCTCAGAATTGGTGTTACAAGTGCACGAGCTTCTAGAATAATACAAATAAGGGTCTGAATAAAATAAAGCTGTCTGAAAATAAACACACAGCTAAAGTAAAGTAGATGGAGACTTCAGAAACTGCGGACGCCGTGCAGTTATACCTCAAGTCTCCTCTTGTAGCTGAAATTCGAGCAAGTCTATGGTACGCCGCTGGGACCAACTCTGAAATTTGCACAAGAAGTACAGAGTATAGTATCAGTACAACCGGCCCCATGTACTGGTAAGTGCTGAGCCTAACCTCGACGAAGTAGTGACGAGGCTAAGGCGGGTCACTTACATTAACCTGTACGCAATATTAGTAACAACAACCAATAATAAAAATAAATCAGATAACTCATTTATAATAATTGAAGTCAACCCAGCAATCATAACCAATTATCATTTCCATTAATTCTGTTGCAGCGTGTAACCCGCTCTCACAATATATTCACATTCAATTCTGTTGCAGCGTGCAACCCGCTCTCACAATATAGTCACATTCAGTTCTGTTGCGGCGTGCAACCCGCTCCTCCAATATATTCATTATAATTAATTCTGTTGCAGCGTGCAACCCGCTCTCACAATATATTCACATTCAATTCTGTTGCAGCGTACAACTCGCTCTCACAATATATTCACATTCAGTTCTGTTGCGGCGTGCAACCCGCTCCTCCGATATATTCATTATAATTAATTCTGTTGCGGCGTGCAACACGATCCTCCAATATATTTATTATAATCAATTTTGTTGCGGCGTGCAACCCGATCCTCCAATATATTCATTATAACCAATCCTGTTGCGGCGTGAAATCCGCTCCTCCAACATATTCATTTACCAATTCTTATAGAAGAAATTTCCCCAATAAATGCAAAAATTAATATAAAATTATAAGACAACAAGCATACAATAATTATGATTTAATTATGAAACAAATAAAGGCAAATAGCAAATTATTATGGAAATCAGAGAGAAAATATGCAGTTTAATATTTAATATGCTAAATGTCAAATAACAATTAAGGCACATAATTCAAATAGCATGTAACAATTAATGCAGGAATTCAAGAATTAATATTTGACAAAGAATAGGAGAGAAACAATTATTATAATAATTAATTCATGATGTAAAACAATTTATGATTTTTCAAGTAAGCAGACAAACAATTAATTTGACGACGTATAGACACTCGTCACCTCGCCTATACGTCGTTCACATGCAATTTACATAACAAATAATTTGAGGGTTCTATTCCCTCAAGTCAAGGTTAACCATGACACTTACCTCGCTTTGCAAATTCCAATCAATTACTCAACCACAACTTTTTCTTTTAAATTTGTCCCCAAAAGTTTCAAATCTATTCACAAACAATTCGATATATTCAATACTAATCATATGAATTAATTCCATATGAATTTACAAATTTTTCGGATAAAAATCTGAAATTCATTAAAATATTCGACAGTGGGACCCACATCTCAAATCCCGGAAAAACTCGCGAAATCCAAACGCTCGTTCCGCTACGAGTTCAACCATACAAAAATTATCCAATTCCGATGTCAAATGGACCTTCAAATCTAAATTTTTTGTTTTTGGAAGAATTTAGAAAAATCTGATTTTTATTCCATAAATTCACGGATTCATGATATAAACGAGTATGGAATCATGAAATATAATCAATATAGGATAAGGAACACTTACCCCAATGTTTTCCGTGAAAATCGCCTAAATATTCGCCTTAACCGAGCTCAAAATGACCAAAATGAGTAAAAATGTCGGACTCTTCGATATATACACTGCCCAGGCATTTTCGGACCTGCGGTGCCTGGACTCACACATGCGAGCTCGCATCTGCGAGAAAAATATCGCATCTGCGAAATGGGGCTGCCAGGCGAGGCCTCGCACCTGCGAGGAAAAATGTGCACCCGCGCTGCCTTCCGCTTCTGTGATTGCCAAGTCCGTTTCTGCGGACGCGCGGGTGCGTGCAAGTTTCCGACCTGCGGACCTTTGCCCAGCCTGCCTAGGCCGCTTCTGCGATGGAAGGCTCGCTTTTGCGAGATCGCACCTGCGGTCAAAAATCCGCAGGTGCGATTACAACAGAAGGCAAAATTTCAGATTTTGCTTAAGTCCAATTCTTATTCCGATTTCGATTCGAGTCACACTCGGGGTACTTGAGACCCCGTTCGAATATACCAACAAATCCCGTAACATTATATGGACTTACTCGGGGTCAAAAATCAAGTCAAACAACGCTGAAATTATAATTCACACCCCGATTCGAACTTTGAGTTTTAAACTTTTCCATTTGCAAATCTCGTACCAAAACATATTAAATGAATCCGGAATGACTTCAAATTTGGCACACAAGTCCTAAATGACATAACAGATCTATTCAAATTTCCAGAATCGAATTTCGGCTCCGATATCAAAAAGTCAACCCCGTGGTCAAACTTGAAAGTCTTTAGCCTTAAATTGCTAGTTCCGTTAAATGGTCATAACTTGAGCTAGGAACCTCCAAATTAAATTTCGGGCATATGCCCAAGTCCCAAATTACGATACAGAGCTACCGGAACTATCAAAATACTGATCCGGGTCCGTTTGCTAAAAATGTGGACCAAAGTCATCTCAGTTAAGTTTTAAGGCTCTAATTCACATTTTAATCTATTTTTCACATAAAAACTTTCTGAAAAATTTTACGGACTGTGCACGCAAGACGAAGAATAATAAATGATTCTTTTTGAGGTTTTAGAACATAGAATTACTTATTATATTTAAAGATGACATTTTGGGTCATCACAAATCACTTCATCGATGGCAAACATTTCCTTCGTGGCGGGCTGCTTCTCATAGATTGTTTTAATCCCTTCCGGTGTTGGGAATTTTAGCACCTGGTGAAGGGTCGAGGGCACAACCCTCATGTTGTGGATCCACGGTCTCCCAAACAGGGCGTTATATATCATGTCCCCTTCGATCACATAAAACTTGGTCTCCTGGATGGTCCCGACTGCGTTCACTGGTAATGTTATTTCTCCCTTAGTAGTTTCACAAGCCATCACAAGCCATGTTGAATCCGTTTAGCACTCGAGCCACGGGCACGATTTTGTCTTGTAGGCCGAGTTGTTCTACGACCCTTGATCGAATGATGTTGGCCGAACTATCTGGATCAATTAACATACATTTAACTTGAGTTTTATTCATCAGAACGGATATTACCAGTGCATCATTATGGGATTGTATGATTCCTTCTGCATCCTCTTCATTGAGAGATAAGGTTCCTTCTATTATGTAGTCCCGAGTTCGTTTCTCCCTCGTGATTGACACCTTGGTGCATTTTAACATCGAACCTTGGGGAACATCGAGCCCTCCAATAATCATATCAATGATGTGTTGAGGTTCTTCTTGCTTGTTTTGTTTATTGGAATCCCTATTTCTGAAATGATTCTTGGCTCGATCACTCAGAAACTCCCGAAGGTGCCCGTCGTTGAATAACCTGGCTACTTCTTCTCTCAACTGTCGACAATCTTCCGTTCTGTGGCCATGGGTGCCATGATATTTGCACATTTGGTTAGGATTTCTCTGGGCTGTATTGATTTGTAAAGGTCGAGGCCATTTGGTATCTTTGATGCGTCCGATAGCCGATACGATGGAGGCTGCGTCAACATTAAAGTTATATTCTGATAATCATGGGGCCTCTTTAGGTCCTATAGGCATGTCGAAGCCGTTCTTACTCATAAGCCCTCGAGAGCTCTGGCCTCGATCATTCCTCCTTTCATTTCGTACAAGATTTTGCCCAGATCCGCTGCTCCTACGATCTCCATTGTACGGCTAGTACGGATCCCTGTTCAACCTCGGTTCTCGGTCAATGTCCCTCTTGATTCTATCAATGGGCCTGATAGGATAAACGGACCCGGAAGGAGCCCCAAGCTGGTTGTCTTCGACCTTGATCTTTGATTGATACCGATTGTGCACATCGGCCCAAGTAACAGTCGGGTATTCTATCAAATTCTGCTTCAACTGCTACGAAGCCACTGAACTTCGAACATTGAATCCTTGGGTGAAAGCTTGAACATCCCAATCATCGGCGACCGGTGGCAGATCCATTTGTTCAATTTGGAATCGACATACGAATTCTCTAAGTATTTCGCTGTCCTTCTGTCTTACCATGAAAAGGTCCGACTTCCTGGTTTTGACCTTAATGGCCCCAACGTGTGCCTTTACAAAAGAATCTGCAAGTATAGCAAACGAATCAATAGAGTTAGGTGGTAGATTGTGGTACCATATCATAGCTCCCTTTGACAGGGTTTCCCCAAATTTCTTTAGTAAGACAGATTCGATCTCGTCATCCTCTAGATCATTCCCTTTGATAGCACACGTGTAAGAGGTGACATGCTCGTTTGGGTCGGTCGTTCCATTATATTTAGGAATCTTGGGCATGCGGAACTTTTTGGGAATCAGTTTGGGAGCCGCGCTCGGGGGGAAGGGTTTTTGCAAGAACTTTTTGGAATCCAGACCCTTTAATATTGGTGGTGCCCCCAGGATTTGATCGACCCTGGAGTTGTAACTTTCCACCTTCTTGTCGTTTGCCTCGATCTTCTTTTCCCCCGACTCAACTCGTTTTGTCAATTCTTCGAGCATCTTCATGATTGCAGGATTGGCCCTTGATTCCTTCTCACTCGATTTCCTTGAAACCGACTCGACCCTGTGGACAACTTCCTGGGACAGCTCGGGCTTGATCCTGCTCGGTGGGTGATTCTGGTTTTGGAGCTGGGCTATCGCTGCTTGTTGAGCCTGCAACATTTCGAAGATCACCCGCAGGCTGATCCCGCCCTCTTCGCCGCCATGTGTGCTTTGAGTGGCTGATCGAACGTCTCTACGGATGTTGCTCTCGGGATCGACGGCCAAATTTGCATTGATGGCTACATGTGAGCTGACGTCGATTGGATCTACAGTCGGAACTCTATCGAGGCCAACTGGAGGTACATCGTTCCCTGGTGCTATGTTATCATTTTCGTCGTGGTGACCGAAATCATTGTCCACATGTAGGGGTGTTGACTGAGAGTTCGACATTTTGATCCTGGAATCAAAGATACTCCAAAGAACAAGTGTAAAATAATGTGTGTTATGAAAGTTTGTACCAGGTAATCACTATTATCCTTAGCCCCACGGTGGGCGCCAAACTATTTACCCTAAAAATCGAATAACAATTGAATTTATACGCTGTTTTAAGGATACGTAATATAACTTGATATAAATTAAGGAAACACATTAGAATTGAAATTGAAGATAAAAGAATAAATGCAAACCACACAAATCGAACAGCCTTACGCCAAACTATTTACCAAATCGAACAGCCTTGGCCCTCGAGTTCGATCACCCTTAAACCAAGAGATGTCTCAACTGATGTATGAATAGAATAACAAGATGATAAAAGCTAGAAAATGACAGTATATTGCTTTATGTGCGTACTGTAATGTATGTTACAAATGATCAAACCACCCCCTTTATATAGTAGGGGAGTCCTACTCTTGATACAATTCTATATAAGGTAAAAAAATTTATGATTTGCTAATCAATCGGCTTATCCTTGATACGTGCCGAGATTTTTGCCGTGACCTACAACCGATCGTGGATATTTTGTCCTTCTGTTATTCGGCTCGGCAATTTTTCCTCGATCTCGTCTGATCTCGATTTTGTTCGATGGCATGGTCTCGAGCTTAACGATATAACTTCGCAACTCGGTTTGATATAATTCGAGGTCGAACTTTAACCTACCATATTTTAATCTCTATTAGTTAATAAAGAGGCGAACCCGATTTTGACCGAATATAATATATATGCAAATCTAAGCCTTAAAACATGCAAAAAGATACAAGAATCGTAACCCCCCCCCCCCCCCCATAATGGAGCTGAAGATTTTACTTTTCTTTGTTTTGGTTGGTTATTGTTTGGGGGATTTGAATGCAGATATAGATGGAGCCTTGTTCAATTGGTTCAAATAAAATAAGTACTCTACGTCGGGCATAAATATGTTGATCGATAAATATTAAATTTTGAACTTAAAAGTTATACTTCAAATTTAAATTCTAAATCAGCCTGTAGACCATAGATCAGATTGGGGAGAGAATATATCCGTGGTGCATATTGGGGTTGGAATGTGCTCACTGTCTGATAATCTTCAAATGGTGCTGTTGCAGTCTGCATTTACAGATCTCAATCCTATCTTATTTTTAGTGACTTAAGAATGCTTGTTTTCTCTCATATTATATCAAGAACCAATAGCAACATATTCAGCTATTCCCAACTCCAAACAGTTCCCAATATTTGTAGCATATATGACCTAACAAAAACAAATCGAGCTCCAAACAGGTGTTGAGCTCGAGTTCAGTCTCAATTTTAGAGCAATGAAAGTACACCTTCACCTTAAACTGACTTCTTTGGGAAGTCCTTTTTCGTTTATTGGAATATGCTTAATTACCGCTTAAGTTAAACACACACTCTCATAAGTTTTCTTAGTGCTTGGTAATGAGTAAATAGTTTTTAAGATGGAAGTACAAGCAAATTTCTAGATTAACACGAAAAATCTTGAGTGGTAGGACAGAGAGATTGAATGTATCTCTTGTGTCACATAAAACCGCGAATAACGATGTTATGACTGTACGGAACCAGTCCAAATTGCAAAGTCGATTTGCACATGCATTTCTGCCAAAAACCTAGACCAAAAGAAAAGAAAAAAAATGACAGCAGTAGTTACGTTTTCAGTTTAACTCATATATTAATGGTGTAACAGATATTTAACTATAAAAATAATTTAACTTAGTGTAGTGATTTGTCTACTTTATTTGTTAAATAACTAATTTTAGTTATTATGGACAATTACCAATAACCCTTTTGGCTATATCTTTTACTTTTAAGAAATGCCTAAAAGTGATTGTTTTTTCTGTCAATTTTTTGTAGAAGAATAAGAAACTACAGTTACTCTTATATATATTCAAAAACACAAAACAAACGCCAATGTGATGGGATGAATTAAGGAGATTTTGTTCGGATGTTTCAAGTTCAAGTTCGAACTTTGAGAATAAAGAAATTCTTGGTAGGAAATACTTTCTCTTAATTGAACCTTATGCAGTGTAAATTTTAATTAGTTGGGCAAGTGGAACATCCACCCTTAGTCAGAGGTTTCACATTCAAACCCTAGGAATGGAGAAATTCCTATTAGGGAGCACTTCCCCTTAAATGAACGTTATGCGATACGAATCTAGATAAATCGATTAATGGTGTTGCCAAACAAAAAAACACAAACGAAAAGAGAAATGAAGGATGTTGACCCCTCAATTTGGAGCCACTTTTGGTAAGGAGCGCTTTACCTCTCAAAGTGGGACTTTTCGGTGTGAATCTAAATTAGTCGGGTCCCATTGCGTGTATCAGACACCGGAGGAAAACCAAAAAAGAATGAGGGATGAATGACAGGAGCCACAGAAGTAGATATGAGGCAAAAAGTGAACCTCTATTTATTAGGAAAAGAAAAATTCAGCAGAAGGTGAGACAGAATGATGGAAATGGAAACAAATACCATTAAAGTCTGGATGTTGAAACTTGCAACCATCCTTTGGCAGTGAAAGTCATGTCTCTGGCCATCATAAATATCGTTTACCAAATACACCACAACACAAACCGAACATTAGATCAGAACAGAATTCAAATTCAATGTTCCAAAACCTATACTTGAAATAAAATCCAAAAAAAAACAAGAAACTTAATAGAATGACAATGAGAAAAGGGGCCGCTTTGCCACAAGGAGGGCCAGCATACAAAATGTAAACCCAATGGGTTTTGGCCCCCACCTTGTCCTTTCTCTATTACACATACATCAACATATCTTGTGTTTTATGTCTTTGTGCAGAAACAGATTATAGTTAGGATTTTAAATAAAGGATACATAGTATTATTGTATTTGTTACTCTTCTATAATGATAATTACGAACTTACAATACATATGAGCTTAAGTTTATGTACTGACAGTATATAAATTTTTTGCACTGTCAGTTTACGTTTGATCTACAATAACGTTACATGTAATTCTTCGTAGCAAGTTTGATACGATAACACCGAAATATCGCACATCAGTAATATATATAATCAAAATGCAGGGAAAGACTGTGTATAATAGACCCTTGTGATCCGGCCCTTTCCTGACTCCGCTATGATCTTAGTGCACCGGGCTTCCCTTTTACTATTTGCATAAATACCTTAAAAGCAATATACATATATGTATTATAGTGTATATTATTGGGGGTGAAAGTTGTTGAGGTTTTTGTTTTTTAAGATGAAATATTCTTAAAATGAGAGTGAATGGGAAATGGAGGGAAAATGAAATTTTTGAGTAAAATTTTAAGTTTTCCCTCTTGACAATGAGACATTGTCCCATATTGGAAGAGGAAGAGATTTTTGGTGGGTATATATATAATTGCTCTTCTTGTAGCTCTTAAAGAGTTAAGAAGAAAGCAAGCCTCGCGCCGTCGTCGTCATCGCTCGCTCGGCTCGGCTTCGGATTTGGATTTGGTCAAATGATTGATTGATTAATTTTTTGGACCGCCTAATGCTCTTCCCACCATGATTGTGCTTGCTCCACAAACAAGCTAATGCTTGCTCCACCATGGAGGGTGGACGATTGGTCTTCTTCAACACTGGCTGCTATATATATGTGCAGCAGCTGTTGAAGAAAGACACACAACACTCAACACTCAACACACAAACTGAAATTCTGAAATCGCTCAACAGATTTGGCTATACATTGCACTCCTTCCTCTCAGCATTTCCATACGATTTTCTGAGTTTCTACTCCTTCGTTCTGCATTGTTTTAACTTCAAACAAAGCAATTGTAAGTGTGATTTGCTACCAAACTTTGTGTTCGCTGAAACACTGGGGTTTGAAGTACCGCTACACCAGTGTGTGATTCGTTCTATCCTGGGAGGAAATAATCCATTACCTTGGGTACTAGGAGGGGATTAAATTCCTTAAGGAAACACTGTGAATTCAGTGGGTTCGAATTAATTACTGTTTTATTACGTTAACTTATATTTTGCAGAATTATTATTTACAAATACAGCAATATTGGCGGGACTAACAATCTTAAGGAATTTAATATTTATGTATGTATTTGTGTTATTCTTATTATTCTGCAAACTAAAACCTTTGTGATTTTGTGTACTCCCGTTTTGGAGAGTAAAGCCTTCGTGGCGTTTTGTTGGAAGATTAAAATCTACGTGATTTTTACTCCAGTTTGAAAACGTTTATTAAACGTTTGTTTGTGTCATTCTTTTACAGAAAAATGACGACTGAAAGCGAAAACCAAGTTGTTCCGATGGTGACTGCCAACGTATCGACAAGCCGAACACCGGCGTTGGCACCGGCAGAAAAATCCGGAAAGTTTTCCGGGATTGATTTCAAGCGCTGGCTGCAGAAGATGTTCTTCTACTTAACTACGTTATGTCTACAGAAGTTCATCAAGGAAGATGTTCCTGATCTGCCAGATAAAACTCCAGAGAATGAACGCTTTCTCGTGATTGAAGCGTGGAAGCATTCTGATTTTTTATGCAAGAATTATATTCTTAGCGGACTGGATGATAATCTGTATAATGTATACAGTAGCGTGGAGACGTCAAAAGAATTGTGGAATGCGCTTGAAAAGAAATATAAAACTGAAGATGCCGGGATGAAGAAATTCGTTGCCGCAAAATTTTTGGACTACAAAATGGTAGATAGCAAGTCTGTTATTACCCAAGTCCAGGAATTGCAAGTGATTATTCATGATCTACTTGCTGAAGGTCTTGTCATCAACGAAGCATTCCAAGTAGCAGCAATGATTGAGAAGTTGCCTCCGTTGTGGAAGGACTTCAAAAATTATTTGAAACATAAACGAAAGGAAATGTCCTTTGAAGATCTCATTGTTCGGTTGAGAATCGAAGAGGACAATAAAGCTGCTGAAAGGAGAGGCTGTGGAAATTCAACAATAATGGGAGCAAATATTGTTGAAGCTAACAAAAAGAGGAAGAAGGCTTCTGGTCCGAAATACAACCCAAGCAAGAAGCGATTCAGTAAAAACTGCTACAACTGTGGGAAAACCGGACACAAATCTACGGAGTGTCGTGCTCCGAAGAAAGACAAGAAAAGGGGTCAAGCAAACATGGTAGTAAACCATGATGATGTTGATAACTTGTGTGCCATGCTTTCTGAATGTAACTTGGTGGGAAATCCTAAACTGTGGTGGTTTGATTCAGGAGCCACTCGCCATGTTTGTGCAGTTAGAGAAGCTTTTGCTACTTATGCTCCTGCTGGACCCGGAGAGACAGTTTATATGGGAAATGCTTCAACAGCAAAAGTTGAAGGATATGGGAAGATATTTCTGAAAATGACTTCTGGCAAGGTCATGACTTTGAACAATGTCCTTCATGTTCCCGAAATGAGAAAGAATTTAGTCTCTACTGGACTTCTTGTTAAGCACGGTTTTAAGTGTGTTTTTGTGTCCAACAAGGTTGTCATTAGTAAGAATGAAATATTTATAGGAAAAGGTTACCTCACCGAGGGCCTTTTCAATCTGAATGTAATGGTTGTGGAAAACAATAATAATATTTCAGCTTCTTCTTACTTACTTGAGTCAAATGATTTATGGCATGTACGTTTGGGTCATGTCAATTATAAAACCTTACGGAAAATGATTAACTTGGAAGTACTGCCCAAGTTTGAATGCGAAAAATCAAAATGTCAAACATGTGTGGAATCTAAGTATGTTAAACATCCTTATAAGTCAGTTGAAAGGAATTCAAATCCTTTAGACTTAATTCACACAGATATTTGTGACATGAAGTCAATACCATCTCGCGGTGGAAAGAAGTATTTCATAACTTTTATTGACGATGGTACTCGATATTGCTATGTTTACTTACTGAATAGTAAAGATGAAACAATAGACGCATTCAGGCAATACAAAAATGATAAGAAGTGATAGGGGCGGTGAATATGAATCTCCTTTTGAAGAAATATGTTTAGAATATGGAATTATTCATCAAACAACAACCCCTTACACGCCCCAATCTAATGGGATTGCGGAAAGAAAGAATCGCACATTAAAGGAGATGATGAATGCGTTGTTGATAAGTTCTGGTTTGTCACAGAACTTATGGGGGGAAGCCATTCTTACGGCTAATCGAATATTAAATCGAGTGCCCTATAGAAAAACACAATCCATTCCATATGAAAAATGGAAAGGAAGAAAGCCCAACTTGAATTATTTTAAAGTGTGGGGTGTTTGGCAAAAGTGCAAGTTCCTAAACCCAAAAGGGTAAAGATAGGACCGAAAACCGTTGATTGTGTTTTCATAGGATATGCGATAAATAGTAAAGCATATCGATTTCTGGTTCATAAATCAGAAAATCCCGATATTCATAATAATACGGTTATAGAATCAGATAATGCTGAGTTTTTTGAAAATATATATCCGTATAAAAAGGAATGTGAGTCGTTTGGTGAAGGATCTAAATGACCTCGGGAAGAAACAAAAGAAAGTACATGTAATCAGGAGGATCCAAGACGTAGTAAACGTCAAAGAACGTCTACTTCATTTGGACCAGATTTTGTGACTTTCTTATTGGAGAATGAGCCTCAAACATTTAAAGAAGCTATGATTTCTTCGGAATCATTGTTTTGGAAAGAGGCAGTCAATAGTGAAATAGAATCCATATTGAACAACCATACATGGAAATTGGTTGATCTTCCTCCTGGAAATAAACCTTTGGGTTCTAAATGGATTTTTAAGAGAAAAATCAAAGATGATGGCACTATTGATAAATTCAAGGCAAGACTCGTAGTCAAAGGGTATAGACAACGAGAAGGTCTAGACTACTTTGATACATACTCTCCAGTTACAAGAATTACATCCATACTGATGTTAGTAGCATTAGCTGCAGTGTATGGTCTTGAAATTCATCAAATGGATGTTAAGACGACCTTCTTAAATGGAGAGTTGGAGGAAAAAATTTACATGGAACAACCTGAAGGGTTTGTGGTTCCAGGTAAAGAAAAGAAGGTATGTAGACTTGTTAAATCTCTTTACGGACTAAAACAAGCACCCAAACAATAGCATGCGAAATTTGACCAAATAATGTTGTTAAATGGTTTTAAGATAAATGAATGTGATAAATGTGTGTACATTAAAAATGTTCAAAATCACATAGTCATTGTTTGCCTATATGTGGATGATATGTTGATAATGAGTAATGACATTGCCAACATAAATGCTACTAAGCGTATGCTCAATAGCAAGTTTGATATGAAAGACTTGGGAGTTGCTGATTTAATTCTGGGAATTAAGATCAATAAGACTCCTCAAGGTCTGGCATTGTCACAATCTCATTATATTAAGACAGTACTTGAAAAATTCAAGCACTTGGGCTTTAAAGTTGCAAAGACTCCAATTGACGTGAATCTTGCATTAGCAAAGAACAAAGGCCAAAGCATATCACAATTGGATTATGCTCGTGTGTTGGGATGCTTAATGTATATCATGAATTGTACACGACCAGATATAGCTTGTGCTATAAGTAAACTGAGTCGATATACGAGCAATCCAGGCCAATCTCATTGGATGGCAATGAAACGAGTTTTGGGATATTTAGAACATACCCAGAACTTTGAATTGCACTACAGTAATTTCCCTGCGGTGATTGAGGGATACTGTGATGCAAATTGGATCACCGGTTCAACTGATTCTAAGTCCACGAGTGGATATGTATTCACTATTGGTGGAGGAGCGGTATCTTGGAAGTCGTCCAAACAAACATGTATTGCCCGCTCTACAATGGAGGCTGAATTCATAGCCTTAGATAAAGCCGGTGAAGAAGCTGAATGGCTCTGGAATTTCTTGGAAGACATTCCATTTTGGCCCAAACCGTTGGCACCAATATGCATACATTGTGATAGTCAAGCGGCAATTGGAAGGGCTGGGAGCGTTATGTATAACGGTAAATCTCGTCATATACGACGAAGACATAAAATCGTTAGGCAATTACTCTCTAGAGGAATTATCACGATTGACTATGTAAAGTCAAGTGATAATGTGTCGGATCCACTTACAAAAGGCCTAACTAGAGAGGTAGTTGAGAAATCATTAAGGGGAATGGGGCTATGGCCGAGAACAAGTCATTGTGGCGGTAACTCTACCTAGAAGACTAGAGATCTCAAGATCTAGGTTCAAGGAAATCAAACAAAGTCATTAATGACGGTTCAACATTGTCAAATAAAATTTTAGTCCGTTCTCGTGATGAGACAATGTTCAGTACCAAGGATAAAGCATTAAGGCTTTTTAATGATTTCTAAATTTGATATGGGGTATATCAAATAGTGTATCTACAGGATGACACGTTTAGGAATCACCTATGTAAGTGTAAAGTGTTAGCCGCTTCAAGGAGAACTTTGTAAGGCCAGTTCTCTACGCACTTATGAAATCAGGCGGTGTTCATGGCTGAAACGAACACAACAATGAGAACCAAAGACGGTTAAGGGTTGATTGTGTGACTTATGGTTGTCTAGGTATACACCAAAGATCGTCGGTTCAAAGATATCAAATCTACCGATTGACCGAGTATATCCAACATAAGTTTACTACGGAAAGTTCAAAGGGAAACCTACTTATCCAGATGCGATTAATCCTTGCTTGTAAATCACACAGTTTTTCCATGTATACTTTCATGATATAGCCATTCCCCATTCATGTGGGGGATTGTTGAGGTTTTTATTTTTTAAGATGAAATAGTCTTAAAATGAGGGTGAATGAGAAATGGAGGGAAAATAAAATTTTTGAGTAAAATTTTAAGTTTTTCCCTCTTGACACTGAGACATTGTCCCATATTGGAAGAGGAAGAGATTTTTGGTGGGTATATATATAATTGCTCTTCTTGTAGCTCTTAAAGAGTTAAGAAGAAAGCAAGCCTCGCGCTATCGTCGTCGTCGCTCGCTCGGCTCGGCTCGGCTTCGGCTACGGCTTCGGCTTCGGCTTCGGCTTCGGATTCGGATTCGGATTCGGATTTGGATTTGGTCAAATGATCGATTGATTGATTAATTTTTTGGACCAAATTTATTTGTTAATAGTAAATATTAACGTAAGATTATCCGCATTTGTAACGGATATTTTTCAATCCGTGTATTGACCACAAGGCAGCCGCCTAATGCTCTTCCCACCATGATTGTGCTTGCTCCACAAATAAGCTAATGCTTGCTCCACCATGGAGGGTGGACGATTGGTCTTCTTCAACACTGGCTGCTATATATATGTGCAGCAGCTGTTGAAGAAAGACACACAACACTCAACACACAAACTGAAATTCTGAAATCGCTCAACAGATTTGGCTATACATTGCACTCCTTCCTCTCAGCATTTTCATACGATTTTCTGAGTTTCTACTCCTTCGTTCTGCATTGTTTTAACTTCAAACAAAGCAATTGTAAGTGTGATTTGCTACCGAACTTTGTGTTCGCTGAAACACTGGGGTTTGAAGTACCGCTACACCAGTGTGTGATTCGTTCTATCCTGCGAGGAAATAATCCATTATCTTGGGTACTAGGAGGGGATTAAATTCCTTAAGGAAACACTGTGAATTCAGTGGGCTCGAATTAATTACTGTTTCATTACGTTAACTTATATTTTGCAGAATTATTATTTGCAAATATAGCAATATTGGCGGGACTAACAAAAGTAGTGTGGATATGTTCCATCTGTTGTTATAGAGCTAATAAATCTGCCTGTGTATTATGCTCCCTCTTCCCCTCCTTGCCCCTTCACTTCAAAATTAAAATTAAAACAAAAAAAGTCATAGTTGGGGTCTTCTTTCTTCATAAATACCTGCACCTTCCTCTATCATCACACAACTCATCACTTTTTAGCACTTCTTTCTCTCAAAGGAAAGAAGTGTTTTTCTTCTTCTTTCCAAAACTCGCAACTTTCTTTTCATTAACATTCTCAAACATTCAAGAAAACAAATTAAAATGGCCATCAGAAAATCAAACAAGTTGTCACAAGCTGCAGTTTTAAAGCAAATCTTGAAAAGGTGTTCGAGTTTGGGAAAGAAAAATGGCTATGACGATGAAGATGGCCTTCCCATTGATGTGCCCAAAGGTCATTTTGCTGTCTACGTAGGAGAGAATCGAAAACGATATATTATACCAATTTCTTTCTTAAGTCACCCTCAGTTTCAGTCCCTTCTCCGTTGTGCCGAAGAGGAGTTTGGGTTCAATCACGACATGGGCATTACTATTCCTTGTGAAGAAGTCGTTTTCCGATCATTAACTAATTCCATGCTGCAGTAGAGGAGAACTGTTGAAGGGAAACTTTGGCGTAACTGGTAAAGTCAGGAGTTCACGGTTCAATCCGTAAACTCGGTCTCTTACAAAAAAAATGCAAGGTAAAACTATGCGCTGGGCTACCTTTTAGTAGAGGAGAAATGTTGAAAAGTGATTAACTGGTATTAATTGAAAAGGTTTTAGGTGAAGAGAGATGGATGGGCTCAACATGAAGCAATACTTGGTGAATTGCGCGCTTCTTAATTCTTTTTTTCGACATCTTTCTTCACTGTATTATTTTTATTGTTATTATTATTATTTTTTCTTTTTCTTTTAGTTGACATCTTCTAACGTCGACCCAAGAAGCAGATGAAATTGTTTGTTTTTATGGGTCAGATTTGTAAAAAGAAAAGCTTGGGAATTTTTCCTTGCAGAGGTGTACGTTTGGTTATGACATTCTGTGAGAGAAGTTAATGTACCTCCTTCATTCATTTCCTAATGTTATTTATGATTTGATATATTAAGTTATATACAAATGGTGTATATTAAAGTTTACTATTTTGGTGTAATTAATCTCGAAGACTTAACAAAGTAAATACATTCTGCTGTATTATTCTCTCCGTTTTTTTTATTAGTTCTCTTTTGACTTGGCACGTCCTTACTACTAGAAATAATATTTAAAAAAATAGTAAATCTCTCTTGATTTGCTAAAAAATTATGACTTCACCAACTATAGGAGAAAGACCTTAAGAAAGTCAATATATCAATTTAAAGCGTAAAAATGTTGACTATTCCTTTCAATTCGCCATAATGACTATTGCTATATATTCCAAAAATTTTATTGCGTACCTAGAAGAATATATTATTCCCTCCGTCCCAATTTATATATCACTATTTAATTGAGCACGAATTTTAAAAAAAAATAGAAAGTAGCATTTTTGAAACTTGTGATTCAGACCAAACCAGGGGTATTTGTGTGACTATAAATAATTTTATTAAACGGTAAAATGAGAATTTCAAGTTAAGTTATTTCTAATATGAAAAGATGACATCTATCTTTTTGGGACAAGCTAACAAGGAAAGCATGTCATAATATAAATTGTAACAGGAGTTATAAACTAAAATTACTATAAAAGAAAGGCAAACAAAAAGATGAACAATAGGAGCCACAATACTACAATAGTAAATATGAAGCAACGCACAAGTGAACCGCTATACATTCTATTGAAGAATAAAAAAATTAGAACAATGTGATATAGAATGCTGCAAATGGAAACAAGTACCATTAAAGCCTGGATGTTGAAAACTAGCAACCATCCTTCGGCAGTGAAAACTATGTTTCTTGCCTTCATAAATAATGTTTACCAGAATACTAAACCAGAGAAGAAATTAAATTCAATATCCAAAGGACTGCATTTTAGTAGCAAGGAAAAAAGAATTGGGCAAAGATCACTTTACAACCGATAACCGCAAAAGTGTAAAATATGTATTTTTTTATATATAAAATATAGAAATATATATATATATATATATATATATATATACAAAAAATTTACAGACTATTAACTTAAGAGCGGCTATTTTCCAAAAAACAAATTAGAATTGAACATAGTATGACAAGTTTTGGGCCCATTTGGCATTAAGAGGGCAAACATACAAATGTAAACCCAATGGGTTATGAACCCCACCTTGTCCTTCTCGAATACACATACTTCAACAAACCGTCTGCATGTATTGTTTCATGTGGAGACATATATTCTAAAAACATCTAAATCAAATGGTGAGAAGTATCACTATATTTTGAGACACAAATACAAACTCTCTACTTATATGGAACTAGAATATATGTACGAACTAACAGTCAAAAACTTATACAAGGCTACCCGAAATATCAATGAAATGGCCTTCAAAAAAGCAAACAAGCTGCAATTTTAAAGAAAATATTAAAAAGGTGTTCGAGTTTCACTGCTAGAAATCAACTGATTTTCGTCCAAGGCTTTCCGACCGAAATCGGTCGAAAAGAAAACCGACCGAAATCGATCGGAAATAAGAGTATTTGGTCGCAAAAGTCAACAAAAATTTTCTGATAGCAAAAAAATAATTAGTCAAATATTTGGTCATACTTGTATATAATGTACAAAAATAATTATATATTAAAAAATTTCCAAATTTCCGACCGAATTCGGTCGAAAATTGGTCAAATATTTGATCATACTTGTATATAATATACAAAAATAATTATTTATTAAAACTTTTCCAACTTTCCGACCGATTTCGATCGGAAATTGGTCAAATATTTGGTCATACTTATATATAATGTATAAAAATAATTATTTATTAAATATTTTCCAACTTTCCGATCGATTTCGGCCGGAAATTGGTCAAATATTTGGTCATACGTGTAAATAATGTACAAAAATAATTATTTATTAATATTTTTCCAAATTTCCGACCGAAATCGTTCGGAACGTTTAAAATAATTAATTTCCGCCCAAGACAAAAATTATATATATATAATTAACCAACCGAATAAGTTATAATTAAATATTTTCGACCGATTTCGGTCGAAAAAATGATTTTAAAATAATTAAAATATAAATTTATTAATATTTGTGTGTGTGTAAATAATAAATTGCTTTTAAATAAACATATATATATATATATATATATATATATATATATATATATATATATATATATATATATATTGTAACGACCCAACAGTCGTTTCGACTTTTAGAACCCTGTTCCCTTAAATAAAACTCCCCGAATATGTTTTTAATAATTTATGACTTGCGGGGATGGTTGGTTCGGGATTTGGTTGTGTTTGGGTTGAAATCGGAACACTTGGTTCCTTAAGTTAACCTTAAAAGGCTAAGTTTGACTTCGGTCAATATTTTGAGAAAACGACCTCAGAATCGGGATTTGACGGTTTCAATAGGTTCGTATGATGATTTCAGACTTGGGCGTATGTTCGAATCGAGTTTTAGATAATCCAGGAGCGTTTTGGGGCTTAATAGTGAAAATAAACTATTTGAAGGTTTAAAGTTCTTTAAAATGGGTTTGGAGTAGGTTTTTGAGTAATTGAAGTCCGTTTGGAATTCCGAATTTGGGAATAGTTCCGTATAGTGATTTAAGACTTGCACGCAAATTTTCGTGTCATTCCGAATAGTTTAAGTATATTTCGGCGCATTAGAAGTAAATTGAAAAACTTGAAATTCCTAAGTTTGAATCAATTTGGTTTAGGGTATGATTCTTAGATTTGATATTGTTTTATGCGTTCCGAGATTCGAGCGAGTCTATTTTATGATTTCAAACCTGTTGGTATGTTCGGCCGGGGCCCCGGGGGTCCCGAGTGTTAACCGGACGAGGCTCGGACCAATTTTAAAAAATTGAGCAAGGATTGAAGCTCCCAGCTACTGTCATAATCGCACCTGCGCTTGGACAGTTGCAGGTGCGAGCCACCAATCGCAGGTGCGAACGAGAGAAACCTGCCCAGCCATCGCATATGTGAAGCATTTGGCGCACCTGCGAACGCACAAGTGCGATGGCCTTGTGCGCAGAAGCGTAAAAATGCGCAGGTGTGAAGGGATGGGAGCACCTGCGCTTGCGCAGAAGCGAGCATTTCTTCCGCAGGTGCAGAACCAGGAAAATAAGGAAAATGCGCACCTACGAGGAATTTCTGCAGGTGCGAAAGCCGCATGTGCGGTACTCCTTCCGCAGGTGCGAAAAACCTGTATGGGCAGAACCTTAAAACGAACGAAAACTCAGTCCATTTCTTTCTATTTTTCATCCATTGTTGGGCGATTTCGGAGCTCTTTGTGATGAGTTTTCAACTAACAACTTAGAGGTAAGTTAATTCTACACCCCTAGAGTTAAATACATAGATTATAAATAGATTATAACTAGTAAATCTTAGAATTCAAAGATTTAGATGAAAAACCTAGAGTTTTATAAAAATGAGATTTTAACCATGAAAATAGTTATGGAATTGAGTAGAAATTATATATTTAAGTTCTTGAGATTATGGGTATTTTCAGAATCCGAGCATGTGGGCCCGGAATAAATTTTAGGAATTTTACCATTTTGGATAAGGTAATTTATTTAATAGATAGATTTCGAATCATTTAGCATATATTAATTATTTTGTATAATATTTAGATAGTTTCGGTTCGGCGTCGAATCGAGAATTCAACGCGACGTGGTAATTGGAAAGTGGATTTTGAGACGAGGTAAGTCTCTTGTTTAATCTTGTGAGGGGAAAATTACCCCATAGGGATTAAATTGAATAATTATTGCTAATTGCAGGGGCTACGTACACACGAGGTGACAAGTGTCCGTGCGTAGCTACTATAAATGTTAAAGTCCGGGTAGTTTAGGACTCAAAGCATTAATTACTTGTGTAAATTGTATTCCTTGATTTATTAGTATTAATTGATATATATATATATATGAATATATTGTGAATTGTTAGATAAAGATATTAAAGGATGGAAATCTCATATGCTTGATTTTCTGTTTAAATCAATTAATTGTTAAAAGAAATTGTTCTCCTCCCGAATTTATCTCATAATAAATATACTCTCCTTCCGGAGGTACATAAGAAAATGTCCTCCTTTCTTGTGGAGCGGGCCGAACGCCTCGGCAGGATAGATGTATCTATGGATCTCGCCGCACGTCCCTCGACATTGTACACGACACTCTGAATCGGGTCGTACGTCCTCGGCAAAAATCATGCTTAATAATAATAATTACACGATATCTTAATAGTTTATTTCAACTTGCAAAGGTAATTGATAAATTGAAAATCTTTAAAATTTAATGAATTATTATTCCTGCTTGTTAAGGAATTATTGTTATTCCTGTAAATGCGACTAATTGATAAATTGAAAAATTTATTGAAATTGAATTGCAGCTTGTAAAACTATTTGTTAAATTGGAAGTTTTATTGAAATTTCATGATTTAATTAATAAATTGGAAAATTATTGCATTTGAATGATTCTTATTATTTTTTCTAATTGAATAAAATTATTGTTAACTCTGTGAACCATGCTGATTTGAATAATTATAATTTATTCTAATTTTTATTATTGACCCATAGTGAGTGTCAAAGTCGGCTATCTCGTCTCTACCACTTCGAGATTAGGCTTGATACTTACTGGGTATACATTATTTTCGTACTCATACTGCACTTGCTGCATATTTTATTTTGCAGGTACATATATGTATAGCGGCCATGTGGGCACAGAGGTGTGGTTAATAATTGTGAGGACATAGGTGAGCTGCATTCTATATTACGATCCGCAGCTAACAGAGTCTCCTTCAGAGTTATTATATTTTCCTATCTAATTTATATTCTGGACAGATGCTATATTTTATTTTTAATTCCCTAGAAAATGCTCATGCACTTGTGACACCGGGTTTTGGGAATGGTTGTGAATTGTTTAGAAATTTAGTTGCTAAAAATATTTATTATTTACTCTATGAGTTTTATCTTTACAATTTCATTGAAGAAATTTTTATTTCAAAAATACTAAAATAGGTAATTAAGTTAATTGATTATGGTTGGCTTGTCTGACAGTGGTGTCCGGCACCATCACGGCCTTTTTGGATTTTGGGTCGTGACAACATGGTATCAGAGCACTAGGTTCACGTAGGTCTCACGAGTCATGAGCAAGTCTAGTAGAGTCTTGCGGATCGGTACGGAGACGTCTATGCTAATCTTCGAGAGGCTACAGGGCTGTTAGGAATACTTTCCTTTTTGATTCCTCATCGTGTGTTCAATTCCTTTGAGGCTTATGCCTACATTTCCTTCCTATTCAATCTTATACGACGTGATGCGCTTGTTATAAATTGGGGATCGAGGAAATTTTTAATCGTACTACAGATGTAGTGCGAGATGCTTCTCCCTGTGTAATTAATTGGGCTATTGTCTTCGCCTTGCGGAAGGCCGCTCTATCGTTACAGTTCAGTATCAATACAACCTAAGGTTTTGAAATTTGGCATTGATTGTTACGACGATTCGTGCGTTGTTATCACACAGTGTTTATGTAATGGTAGAATGCCTGTCTATGTGTCAGGGCAGTAAACGACTTGAAAGAAGGTTTTCTCAGTACATGATTTAGAGGTTCCATGTTTTAATTCCAGCGAAGAAAAGGCAATCGGACTATGAATATTCAGGTTTGGGGTTGATGGAGTAACGAAGCTTGATATTTTCAAGTGTGGTAGAGTTCTCAATTTTGATGTGGTGTCATCGCCTTGTAAAATGCGTTAAGGTTCGTCGGTGTTATAGTTTTCTTCAACTCGCCTTCACGACGCGGTGTTAGGAATTTGTATAGGGGAAGCAGTCGTTAGAGATCGCGGTGTGCAGTGATTCAGGATCGAAGTAACGTTTCTAGTGTTGATGTCTCAAGAAGGATGATCGTCAGAAAGGTTTAAAGCTAGTAACGAGCTATTGGTTCAAGTGCTATAGAGACGGATTTTGAGTTAAGACAACAACTGGGCAGCAAAGGATGAGGAAGGACATGTGGTAGGTGCATTGCGGTGGTTAGGCTCCAAAAAGGCCAAGTGTAAGAAAACAGAAGCAGAGTAGTTGCTTAAAGGAGATGGTTGACCAAAATGGGAGAGTGCCAAGGTAGCACATGGGTTACGTGGTAGGATGATTACACGTCTTGAGGAACGTTTGGAGTAATTTGGGATGTAGAATGGACAATGATTGGATCTACGGACTTAAGTTATAATATTAGCTGCTATATTGAGGAAGATTGGATACAACATGAGGGAGTTGCTTGATATGAAGAAGGATACAACATGACTTTGGATTTGAATGTATTGTCGCACCTCTAGTTGACGTCCATGAGGAGTGAACGGACTGGTGCAGCTGGTGAATGTGCTCGGACTCAGGATGATCTATTGATTTCATAGTAATTGCACCCAGTGCAGCGACGTTGGAATATGCCAGCATGTAATTTTCACAGGTGGGTTATCTCCTGTAAGCAGGTTAGCGGTCGCGTGGTGTTGACGAAGCTTCTGCGAAGAATTCTACTGGCTACCCGGTAAGAGATTTAATATGTAAATGTGGCTAGTGGTTCGGAGTGTTTATTATAGGTTAATAAAAGGATTTCAAGAAAATTTGGCGAGTTGCGTGTGCAGGATCATGTCAACAATGAAGAAAGAATCTCGGTGGATTCCAAAATTTTGTAATTGTAGCTTCAAGCTAAGTGGGAGAGCCCCACCGTCTATAATTGGATTGCGTAGTGTCAACTTGTGCGGTTTCTGGTTTATCGATGTATTGGTGGGTCATTGCAACTAAGGAAAGATGTGATGACCCAAAATATCATCTTTAAATTTAATAAGTAATTTTGTGTTCTAAGACCTCGAAAAGTACCATTTATCATTCCTCGACTTGCGTGCGCAGTCCGTACAATTTTCTGGAAAGTTTTTAGGTGAAAAATGGATTAAAATGTGAAATAGAGCTTTAAAACTCAACTAAGTTGACTTTGGTCAACATTTTGAGCAAACGGACTTGGATCAGTGCTTTGACAATTCCGGTAGGTTTGTATCGTGATTTGGGACTTGGGCGTATGCCCGGAATCGAATTTCAAGGTCCCTAGCCCGAGATATGGAATTTTGATGAAAAATTAAAAGCTTGAAAGCTTAATAATTTCTAAGAAATTACTGATGTTGGATTTATTGATCTCGGGTCCGTATTTTAGTTTCGGAGCCCGGTATAGGTCCACTATAATATTTATGACTTGTCTGCCAAATTTGGTGAGAATCGGAGTTGATTTGACATGATTCGGACGTCCGATTGTAAAAATATAAGTTTTAAAGTTTTCTTGAAAACTTCCTTTGATTTGGTATCCGATTCGTAGTTCTAGGTGTTATTTTGGCGATTTGATCGCGCGAGCAAGTTTGTATGATATTTTAGGACTTGTGTGCATGTTTGGTTTGGAGCCCCGAGGGCTCGGGTGAGTTTCGGATAGGCTACAGGATGTTTTGGACTTTGAAAATCTGGTATTTTGCTGCAGTAGGTGTTCTGGCATGTCCTTCTTCGTGTTCGCGAAGGTACTCTCGCGAACGCGAAGAGTAAACTGGGCAGTTGAAGTTTTCGTTTTCGCGAACGCGAAGGCTTGATCGCGAACGCGAAGCGATGGGGGCATTACCCTTCGCGAACGCGACCAGCTCCTCGCGAACGCGTAGTGTTAGGCACACCTCGGGGAGGGTTGATCATTCCTTCATCGCGAACGCGAGCAATGCCTCGCGAACGCAAAGGCCGGGGGGGAATGCCTTCGCGAACGCGAAGGAGGACTCACGAACGCGAAAGCCACGGGCTGCTACTTATCGCGAATGCGACAGGCCCTTCGCGAACGCGAAGAAGGCCCGACCCCTGTGACTTAAAACAGAACCAAAACGGGATTTTTTCCCCATTTTTTACAAACCCTCAATTATAACTCGGCTTAGGGGCGATTTCAAAGGAGTTTTTCATGATTTCGAACTGGGTAAGTGTTCTTTATCATATAGTGATTGTATTTCATAAATCTAAGCCTATATTCATCATTTATTTCGAATTTAGATGGAAGAAATTGGAATTTTTGTAAAACTTTCCAAAAACGAAAAAATTAAGAGTTGAAGGTCCATTTGATATCAGAATTTGACAAATTTTGTATCGTTGAACTCGTATCGGAATGAGTGTTCGGATTTCGCGAGTTTTTTCAGAATTTGAGATGTGGGTCCCACTGCCAAATGTTTTAATGAATTTGGATTTTTATCCGAAAAGTTTGTAAATTCATATGGAATTAATTCCTATGATTCGTATTGACTATATCGAATTATTTATGAATAGATTTGAAGCTTTCGGAGAAAAATTTAAAAGGAAAAGCTGTGGTTGAATAATTGATTGGAATTTGCAAAGTGAGGTAAGTGTCGGGGTTAACCTTGACTTGAGAGAATAGAACCCTTAAATTATTTGCTATGTGAATTGCATGTGAACGACATATAGGCGAGGTGACAAGTGTCTATACGTCGTCAAATTAATTATTTGCCGGCTTACTTGAAAAATCATAAATTATTTTTTAATCATAAATTTATTATTATAATGATTGTTTCTCTCTTATTCCTTGTCACATATTAATTCTTGAATTCCTGTATTAATTGTTACATGCTATTTGAATTATGTGTTTTAATTGTTATTTGACATTTAGCATATTAAATATTAAACTACCTATTTTCTCCCTGATTTTTATAATAATTTGCTATTTGATATTATTTGTTTCATAATTAAATTATAATTATTGTATGCTTGTTGTCTTATAGTTTTATATTAATTGTTGCATTTATCGGAAAAATTTCTTCTATAAGAATTGGTAAATGAATATGTTGGAGGAGCGGGTTGCATGCCGCAACAGAATTGATTGAAATGGATTTATATATTGGAGGATCGGGTTGCACGCCGCAACAGACTTATTAAAAAGTCAATATTGGAGGATCGGGTTGCACGCCGCAACAGACTTATTAAAAAGTTAATATTTGAGGATCGGGTTGCACGCCGCAATAGACTTATTAAAAAGTCAATATTGGAGGATCGGGTTGCACGCCGCAACAGACTTATTAAAAAGTCAATATTGGGGGATCGGATTGTACGCCGCAATAGACTTATTTAAAAGTCTATATATATACTTGATTGAAATAAATACATAACAGACTTGATTAAAAGTAAATATTGGGAGAGCGGGTTGCACGCTGCAACAGAATTGAATGTGAATATATTGTGAGAGCGGGTTGCACGCTACAACAGAATTAGTTGAAAGAATAATGGATTATGACTGATGAGTTGGCTTCAACTATTATAAACGAGTTACCTGATTTATTTCTATTATTTTTTGTTGTTATCAATATTGCGTACAGGTTAATGTAAGTGAACCGCCTTAGCCTCGTCACTACTTCGTCGAGGTTAGGCTCAGCACTTACCAGTACATGGGGTCGGTTGTACTGATATTACACTCTACACTTGTGCAGATTTTGGAGTTGGTCCCAACGGCGTACCATAGACTTGCTCGAATTTCAGCTACCAGAGGAGACTTGAGGTATAACTGCATGGCGTCCGCAGTTCCGAAGTCCCCGTCTATTTTACTTTAGCTGTGTGTTTATTTCCAGACAGCTTTATTTATTCAGACCTTTATTTGTATTTATTCTAGAAGCTCGTGCACTTGTGACACTAATTCTGGGATGGTATTTAGACACCGTTACTTTTATGAATTATTTCACTATATTTTAAACTTTGCTTCCGCTTTTGTTTCCTTGATTATTAATAATTTAAAGATTGTTTAAAAATTTGTTAATATTATTCTAACGTTGGCTTGCCTAGCAAGTGAAATATTAGGCGCCATCACGGTCCGAAGGTGGGAATTTTGGGCCATGAAAAAAGAAAACATCAGTGGTAATTTGAGCAAAGTATTTGGGGAATGTGTTCCATATTTGGCCTTATTAATTCATATTCAGGTTTTTGGAAGACTCATAATTTATGCTTCGTGTAGATGTAATGCACAGATAAGTAAAATAGTCGGATATTTCCTTGATAAAGTGTCCATGTGCTAGCAGGGCCTTGAAATTGATCATGTTTGAGAACAAGTCAGAGCAAATGGCTCTCAAAAACGGTCCTAGTGGATTCAAAAATTTAAAGTGTGGTGTCTAAGGATCTCGAGTCTATAGTATGTTTGAGTATCGAGCTTTTGTAGCAGATTATGAAACGGGGCTTGGAGTACTCTGCGTTATCTTCAGGTTGTAGTGTAGCATTAGAGAAACGGAAGAAAATAACTTCGGATTCATAAAAGAAGTATCAGAATGGGTGTACCAGTTGAAGATGTGAAAAGTGCGCACAAGAAGGGATATGAGATAATTAGTGGGTTTTGAAATAGCGTGGTCTCGTGAAATAAGGTCACTCGGGATGAGTACGGATTTGAGTTAATGATGTAATAAATGGAGCTATTATTATTTCTAAGGCAAGTTGAGAATAAATTAAGAAAAGACGGATCGGCTAACAATGGTTGAATCGGCACGATGGTGGCAATGATCAGTTCCTTCAGTGCATTGAATTATGCATGTGATTTGTGGTGGTACGTGCGAGGCTTGACGGCCGCCGTAATTGATTTTATTTGGAGAAATTCAAGTATTATGACATGTTATATGTAGAGGGATCCTAGAAGAGTTATGGTGGTTTAGACCACTACTTGAGGCCGGTATTTTTTTACGGATATGGGGAATTCAGTCACGTGTTGCAATGGATCTCTTGAAATGAGTTAAGAAGAAGGTTTTCTATATGATGAAGTATTTACCCTATTAGTGGTTCGGGAGTTATGATGGAATTTTTGTACTCCTGCGCATTGGCGTGGTTAAGTGCACTAAGTAGCATGGGATTCAAAAGTTGAGGATTCAAGATTTCGGTTTGGTGTTGACAAGGATGTCATGAGCTCGGATGAGCAGGAAAGGGATTTAGATGTTTAAAGCAAGATGTTATTATTTTCGGCATCACCTAAGATCGATGTCAGGTGTAAGAGACTTTGTGTATTGATTTGTGGATTCTTAATATGCTTTACAGCATTAGTGTAACCGGTAGCATGGATGTGCAGACTTGTTACCTGGTGCAGAAGGTCGTGGGAAAGTGTCTCACGAAAAGATTGTGTGAGAGTGACATGTAGTCACTTGATTGAGTGAAGATTGAAACCAAGTATAAAGATTGTGGTAATATCGCTAATTCGAGAATTTATGCCTGGAGGACGCTCGGTTCATTTGGTTGTCGACTGTGGAAGTATTGTTCCGGTTATGATGGCTATTCTTGTATGTTATGGGGAAAAGGGTTATTATGAATACTTGAAAGGTTATTATCCTAGTACGATGCGATCAGAATTGACTTGAGGTCTGTGGATGGATTTGAATATGAATATGGGCTCTATATCAGCCTGGGTGTGTTCATTTCAGCATAACCGCTCCCTATGAAGGAGTATTCGGACATTGGATGTCCTTTCGTCGTCGGTTATTTCATGTAATACTATATTGTGCCGTGTGAGTTATGAAACGGCTTGATAAAATCCTTATGTGTTGAGGTTCCGCGTAGCGATGGTGTTATGTGAACATGATTGCTCTCGAGATTCAGATCATATATCGCACCTTAGTTGTGCTTGAGTTTTGTAGCATATGGCGTTGTCGGTCCTTCCAAGGATGGTATTATGTACTTAGCATGTTTGTGTCTGATGTTCGGATATTTTGTAAGTAATGAGCATTCTAGCTCGGTAAGTATTTTTTTTATATAGATTCTTGTTGTGTGGATCGGGTTGACGCCGCAACAGTGTGATGTTAAGTATAGTTCCCTATATTCTATTTTGTGTGTTTTGTGTCCCATTTTCTGAGGAAGGTTCATGACACCTTTTCAGTTGTTTAATTAGTCACGTGGGTTGAATAATCCTTTCCATAGTCTGTTTTCCTTATATATCGCAATCGAGTCTGTAGTTTGACTTCGGTCAACATTTTGAGAAAACGACCTCGGAATCGGGATTTGACGGTTCCAATAGGTTCGTATGATGATTTTGTACTTGGGCGTATGTTCGAATCGGGTTTTAGATAACCCGGGGCATTTTGGCACTTAATAGTAAAAATTAACTATTTGAAGGTTTAAAGTTCTTTAAAATTGGTTTGGAGTAGGTTTTTGAGTAATTGAAACCCGTTTGGAATTCTGAATTTGGGAATAGTTCCGTATAGTGATTTAAGACTTGCACGCAAATTTTTGTGTCTTTCCGAGTAGTTTAAGTATATTTCGGCGCATTGGAAGTAAATTAAAAAACTTGAAATTCCTAAGTTTGAATCAATTTGGTTTAGGGTATGATTCTTAGATTTGATGTTGTTTTATGCGTTCCGAGAGTTCGAGCGAGTCCGTTTTATGATTTCAAACCTATTGGTATATTCGGACGGGGCCCCGGGGGTCCCGAGTGTTAACCGGACGAAGCTCGGACCAATTTTGAGAAATTGAGCAAGGGCTGAAGCTCCCAGCTACTGTCATAATCGCACCTGCACTTGGACAGCCGCAGGTGCGAGCTCGCAGGTGCGAGCCACCAATCGCAGGTGCGAACGAGAGAAACCTGCCCAGCCATCGCAGATGCGAAGCATTTGGCGCGCCTACGAATGCGCAGGTGAGATGGCCTTGTGCGCAGAAGCGGAAAAATGCGCAGGTGCGAAGGGATGGGCGCACCTGCGCTTGCGCAGAAGCGAGCATTTCTTCTGCAGGTGCAAAACCAGGAAAATAACGAAAATGCGCACCTGCGAGGAATTTTCGCAGGTGCGAAAGCCGCATGTGCGGTACTCCTTCCGCAGGTGCGAAAAACCTGTCTGCGCAGAACCTTAAAACGAACGAAAACTTAGTCCATTTCTTTCTATTTTTCATCCATTGTTGGGCGATTTCAGAGCTCTTTGTGAGGAGTTTTCAACTAGCAACTTGGAGGTAAGTTAATTCTACACCTCTTGAGTTAAATACATAGATTATAAGTAGATTATAACTAGTAAATCTTAGAAATCAAAGATTTAGATGAAAAACCTAGATTTTTATAAAAATGAGATTTTAACCACGAAAATAGTTTTGGAATTAGGTACAAATTATATATTTAAGTTCTTGAGATTATGGGTAACATTTTCATCCTAAAATTTTCAGAATCCGAGCACGTGGGCCCGGGGTGAATTTTAGGAATTTTACCATTTTTGATAAGGTAATTTATTTAATAGATAGATTTCGAATCATTTAGCATATATTAATTATTTTGTATAATATTTGGATAGTTTCAGATTTTCGGCGTCGAATCGAGAATTCAACGTGACGTGGTAATCGGAAAGTGGACTTTGAGACGAGGTAAGCCTCTTGTCTAATCTTGTGAGGGGAAAATTACCCCATAGGGATTAAATTGAATAATTGTTGCTAATTGCAGGGGCTACGTACACACGAGGTGACGAGAGTCCATGCGTAGCTACTATAAATGCTAAAGTCCGGGTAGTTTAGTCTGGGTAGCTACTATTAATTACTTGTATAAATTGTATTCCTTGATTAATTAGTATTAATTGATATATATGAATATATTGTGAATTGTTAGATAAAGATATTAAAGGATGGAAATCTCATATGCTTGATTTTCTGTTTAAATTAATTAATTGTTAAAAGAAATTGTTCTCCTCCCGAATTTATCTCATAATAAATATACTCTCCTTCCGGAGGTACATAAGAAAATGTCCTCCTTTCTTGTGGAGTGGGACGAACGCCTCGGCAGGATAGATGCATCTATGGATCACGTCGCACGTCCCTCGGCAGTGTACACGACACTCTGGATCGGGCCGTACGTCCTCGGCAGAAATCGTGCTTAATAATAATAATTACACAATACCTTAATAGTTTATTTCAGCTTGCGAAGGTAATTGATAAATTGAAAATCTTTGAAATTTAATGAATTATTATTCTTGCTTGTTGAGGAATTATTGTTATTCCTGTAAATGAGACTAATTGATAAATTGAAAAATTTATTGAAATTGAATTGCAGCTTGTAAAGCTATTTGTTAAATTGGAAGTTTTATTGAAATTTCATGATTTAATTAATAAATTGGAAAATTGTTGCATTTGAATGATTCTTATTATTTTTCCTAATTGAATAAAATTATTGTTAACTCTGTGAACCATGCTGATTTGAATAATTATAATTTATTCCAATTTTTATTATTGACCCATAATGAGTGTCAAAGTCGGCTATCTCATCTCTGCCACTTCGAGATTAGGCTTGATACTTACTGGGTACACATTATTTTCGTACTCATACTGCACTTGCTGCATATTTTATTGTGCAGGTACATATATGTATAGCGGCCATGTGGGCACAGAGGTGTGGTTAATAATTGTGGGGACATAGGTGAGCTGCATTCTATATTACGATCCGCAGCTAACAGAGTTTCCTTCAGAGTTATTATATTTTCCTGTCTAATTTGTATTCTGGACAGATGCTGTATTTTATTTTTAATTCCCTAGAAACTGCTCATGCACTTGTGACACCGGATTTTGGGAATGGTTGTGAATTGTTTAGAAATTTAGTTGCTAAAAATATTTATCATTTACTCTATGAGTTTTATCTTTATAATTTCATTGAAGAAATTTTTATTTCAAAAATACTAAAATAGGTAATTAAGTTAATTGATTATGGTTGGCTTGCCTGACAGTGGTGTCCGGCGCCATCACCGCCTTTTTAGATTTTGGGTCGTGACATATATATACACTATACTAGAATATATATATATATATAGTAGAATATATATCAAATATAGCTTATATACTATACACTTAGTATAGTATAGTATCGGTCGGAAAAACGATTTTAAAATAATTCAAATATAAATTTATTAATATTTGTGTGTGTGTGTGTGTAAATAATAAATAGCTTTTAAATAAATAATATTTTATATATATATATATATATATATATATATATATATATATATATATATATATATATATATATATATATATATATATAACTTATAATAAATGATAAGTAGTTAACTAATTATTAAATATTAACTAAACATTTCCGACCGAATTCGGTCGGAAATGGCGTGGTCAAATGGTCAAATGTCACTTAATATTTTCGACCGAAATTTTCGACCGATTTCGATCGGAAATTTCCAATTTAGATCTGCTAGGACGGGCTTCTTCCCCATTTCCCCATTTTCTCTATCTCTCTTCCATTTCTCATCTTCTCCTCTCAAAACCACACCCAAACTCACACCCAATATCAACTCTTGTCTCCCTCCTCATCCAAAATCAAAGCCTCCACTACTTCCTTCGCTGGGCACCACTGCTTCCTCCGCCGGCTGCCACCACTGCTTCCTCCGCAGGCTGCCACCACCCACTGCTTTTACCACCCAAAATCAAATCCCCTCTCTTATCTTTCAAGGTTAGTTATCTATATTTTTTAATTTAATTAATTTTAATTCTTCTATTGTATAAACTAGAGTTTAGTTAATGATTAATTAGATTTAGGGTTTATCCGAAAAAGTGGTACTGTTTTTAGTTTTATTTTCCATTGGATTTGTGGAATGTGATGACCCAAAATATCATCTTTAAATTTAATAAGTAATTATGTGTAGTAAGACCTTGAAAAGCACCATATATCATTCCTCAACTTGTGTGCGCAATCCGTAAAATTTTTCGGAAAGTTTTCATGTGAAAAATGGATTAAAATGTGAAATAGAGCTTTAAAACTCAACTGAGTTGACTTTACTCAACATTTTAAACAAACGGACCTGGATCAGTGTTTTGATAATTTTGGTAGGTCCGTATCGTGATTTGGGACTTGGGCATATGCCCGAAATCGAATTCCGAGGTCCCTAGCTCGAGATATGAAATTTTGATGAAAAATTAAAAGCATGAATGCTTAAAGATTTGTAAGAAATTGCTGATGTTGGATTTATTGACCTCGGGTCCGTATTTTGGTTTCGGAGCCCGGTGTAGGTCCACTATAATATTTATGATTTGTCTGCCGAATTTAGTGAGAATCGGAGTTGATTTGACGTGATTCGGATGTCCGGTTGTAAAAATAAAGTTTTAAAGTTTTCTTGAAAATTTTATTTGATTTGGTGTCCGATTCGTAGTTCTAGGTGTTATTTTGGAAATTTGATCACGCGAGCAAGTCTGTATGAGATTTTTGGACTTGTGTGCATATTTGGTTTGGAGCCCCGAGGGCTCGGGTGAGTTTCGGGTAGGCTACGGAATGATTTTGAACTTAGAAAATCTGGTTTTTCTGCAACTTCAGGCTTCTGGTATTTCCTTCATCGCGTTCGCGAATGTACTCTCGCAAACGCGAAGAGCAAACTGAGCTGACTGAATTTTCCTTCTTCGCGAACGTGAAGATTCGGTCGCGAACGCGAAGCTATGGGGACTTTACCCTTCGCAAACGCAACCAGCTCAACGTGAACGCGAAGATTTAGAGGCCTGGGGGAGGGGTTAGTTGTCCTTCTACGCGAACGCGAGCACTGGCACGCAAACGCGAAGGCCAGGGGGAAAAGCTTTCGCGAACGCGAAGGAGGACTCACTAACGCGAAAGCCACGGGCTGCTATTCATCGCAAACGTGAAGAAGGCCTGACACCTGTGACTTAAAACAGAACCAGAATGAGAGTTTTTCCATTTTTCACAAACCCTCAATTAGAACTCGGTTTAGGGGCAATATCAAAGGAGTTTATCACGATTTTGAACTGGGTAAGTGTTCTTTATCATATAGTGATTGTATTTCATAAATCTAAGTCTCTTTTCATTGTTTATTTCGGGTTTAGATGGAAGAAATTGGAATTTTTGTAAAACTTTCAAAAATAAAAAATTTAGATTTGAAGGTCCATTTTACATCGGAATTGGATAATTTTTGTATGGTTGGACTCATCTCGGAATGGGTATTCGAAATTTGTAAGTTTTTTCTAGATTTGAGACGTGAGTCCCACTGCCGAATATTTTAATGAATTTCGGATTTTTATTCGGAAAATTTGTAAATTCATATGGAATTAATTCCTATGATTCGTATTGAGTATATTGAATTGTTTATGAATAGATTTGAAGCTTTTGGAGACAAATTTAAAAGGAAAAGTTGTGGTCAAGTAATCGATTGGAATTTGCAAAGCGAGGTAAGTGTCGTGGTTAACCTTGACTTGAGGGAATAGAACCCTTAAATTATTTGTTATGTGAATTGCATGTGAATGACGTATAGGCGAGGTGACGAGTGTCTATACGTCGTCAAATTAATTGTTTGCCTGCTTACTTGAAAAATTATAAATTATTTTAAATCATGAATTAATTATTATAATAATTGTTTCTCTCCTATTCTTTGTCAAATATTAATTCTTGAATTTATGCATTAATTGTTACATGCTATTTGAATTATGTGCCTTAATTGTTATTCGACATTTAGCATATTAAATATTAAACTGCATATTTTCTCTCTGATTTCCATAATAATTTGCTATTTGCCTTTGTTTGTTTCATAATTAAATCATAATTATTATATGTTTGTTGTCTTATAATTTATATTAATTGTTGTATTTATTGGGAAAATTTCTTCTATAAGATTTGGTAAATGAATATGTTGGAGGAGCGGGTTGCACGCCGCAACAGAATTGATTATAATGAATATATTGGAAGATCGGGTTGCATGCCGCAACAGACTTATTAAAAGTCCATATTGGAGGATCGGGTTGCACGCCGCAACAGACTTATTAAAAGTCCATATTGGAGGATCGGGTTGCACGCCGCAACAGACTTATTTAAAAGTCGACATACATATATATATATATATATATTGGGGGATCAGGTTGCACGCCACAACAGACTTGATTAAAATGAATATATTGGAGGAGCGGGTTGCACGCCGCAACAGAATTGAATGTGAATATATTGTAAGAGCAGGTTGCATGCTGCAACAGAATTGAATGTGAATATATTGTGAGAGCGGGTTGCACGCTGCAACAGAATTGAATGTGAGTATATTGTGAGAGCGGGTTGCACGCTACAACAGAATTGATGGAGATGATAATTGGTTATGACTGCTGAGTTGGCTTCAATTATTATAAATGAGTTACCTGAATTATTTCTATTATTGTTGTTGTTACTAATATTGCATACAGGTTAATGTAAGTGACCCGCCTTAGCCTTGTCACTACTTCTTCGAGGTTAGGCTCAGCAGTTACCAGTACATGGGGTCGGTTGTACTGATACTATACTCTGCACTTCTTCTGAAGATTTCGGAGTTGGTCCCAGCAGCGCACCATAGACTTGCTCGGATTTCAGCTACCAGAGGAGACTTGAGGTATAACTGCATGGCGTCTGCAGTTCTGAAGTCCCCGTCTATTTTATTTTAGCTATGTGTTTATTTCCAGACAGCTTTATTTTAGTCAGACCTTTATTTGTATTTATTCTAGAAGCTTGTGCACTTGTGACACCAATTCTGGGATGGTATTTAGACACCGTTATTTTTTTATGGATTACTCACTATATTTCAAACTTTGCTTCCGCATTTGTTTCTTTGATTATTAATAATTTAAAAACTGTTTAAAAATTGGGTAATATTATTCTAACGTTGGCTTGCCTAGCAAGTGAAATATTAGGTGCCATCACGGTCCGAAGGTGGAAATTTTGGGTCGTGACAGTTGGTATCAGAGCACTAGGTTACATAGGTCTCACGAGTCATGAGCAAGCTTAGTAGAGTCTGAAGGATCGGTACGGAGACATCTGTACTTATCTCTCAGAGGCTATGAAGTTTAGGAACAATATCACTTCTTTCTTATTCCGTCGTGCGATTTTATTCTATCATCGATGATTGAAACATTCTACTCTTATTCTCTCGCAGATGGTGAGAACACGTAATACCTCTACCGATGGTCAGGGACCAGAACCCCCGATGGTAACTATGGCCAGGGGTAGAGGTCGAGGTCGAGGTCGTGCTAGAGGCCGAGGCAGAGGCCGAGGTAGAGCTCAGTCTGGAGCTCGAGCAGCTGCACCTATTGTAGAACCTCAGGTGGACCTTCAGGAGGAGGTTCTAGTTCAGAATGTACCAGCTGGACCAGTTCAGGTCCCGGAAGGTTTCATAGCTACTCCAGTGCTTCAGGTCGCTCTAGTCCGTTTGGTGAGTCTTATGGAGGGCGTGGCCCAGAATGGTAGATTTCCAATGGCACCAGCCGTTTCACAGGCTGGGGGAGGAGCAAAAACTCCCACTACTCCCGCTCCGGAGCAGATGGCTCCCTAAATCAGGCTCCAGCAGCCCTGCCAGTTGTTGCGGCACAGATCAGTGATATGCCCGCCATGTCTTTTGAGACCTCTTATTGAGACTGGATAAGTTTACTAAGCTCTTTTCAGTTCACTTCAGTGGTACACCTTCTGAGGACCCACAGGATTATCTTGAATGCTGCCGCGAGGTGCTGCAGAACATGGGTATAGTTGAGACCAATGGGGTTGATTTTGTTGTATTTCAGATGGCGGGTTCCGCCAAGATGTGGTGGAGAGATTATACATTGACCCGACCAGTCGGATCACCTGCACTTACCTGGGAGCAGTTCTCTCAGCTATTTCTGGAGAAGTTCCTCCCTATCACACTGAGAGAGGTATTCCGCAAGCAATTTGAGCGTCTACGATAGGGTAGTATGACTGTTACTCAGTATGAGTCCCGTTTTTTGGATTTGGCCCGTCATGCTCTCCTTTTACTACCTACGGAGGGAGAGAGAGTGAGGAGGTTCATTGAGGGACTCACTCACCCTATCAAACTTCAGATGGCCAAGGAGACCGGAAGTGAGATTTCTTTTCAGGCGGCTGTTAATGTCGCAAAGAGGATCGAGATGGTTCTTGCATATGAGAGAGGGTAGAGGTCCGATAAGAGGCCTCCTCAGTTCGGTGGTTTCAGTGGTGCCTCATCTGGAGGCAGAGGTAATTTTTGGTAGGGGTCATCCTCCCAGACCGTTTCATTCAACACTTCATGTATCTCCCAGTGCTTCAGGGAGTCACAGTCCTATTATGCCTTACTCTGGGCAGCCGACATTCAGTGCACATTCAGCTCTTATCAGTGCACCATCACTCCAGAGTTACTACAGCGGTTATCCGGCCCATTTGGGTCAGCTTCAGCTTCAGCTTCAGCAGCCACGGCATCAGGATGGGTGTTATGAGTGTGGGAACATTGGTCGTATCAGGAGGTATTGCCCTAGATTGGCAAGTAACAGATCTCGGCAAGATTCTCGTGCCATCATACCGGCACCGGTTACTTCATCGCCTTCTCAGCCAGCTAGGGGTAGGGATCAGGCAGCTAGAGGTGAAGGTCAGGCTATTAGAGGTGGAGGTCAGGCCATTAGAGGTGGAGGTCAGACCGTTAGAGGTGGAGGCCAGCCAGTCAGAGGCCGTCCTAGGGACGCAGTTCAAAGTGGTGGGGGCCAGCCCTGATTTTATGCTTTTCCATCTAGGCCGGAGGCCGAGTCATCTGATGCTATTATCACAAGTGTTATTTCAGTTTGCCATATAGATGCTTCAGTTCTATTTGATCCAGGATCTACTTATTCCTATGTGTCCTCCTATTTTGCTTTATATTTGGTTGTGCCTTTTGATTCTCTGAGTGCTTCTGTGTGTGTATCTACACCGGTGGGAAACTTTGTTGTAGTAGAGCATGTCTATCGTTCATTTGTGGTTACTATTGGTAATCCTAAGACTTGTGTGGACCTTCTACTTCTTGATATGGTAGATTTTGATATCATCTTGGGTATGGATTGGTTGTCCCCTTATCATGCTATATTGGATTATCATGCCAAGACAGTGACCCTAGCTATGCCGGGGTTACCTCGGTTAGAGTGGAAAGGAACTCCTGGCCATTCTACCAGTAGGGTTATTTCTTATATGAAAGCTCGGCGTATAGTAGAGAAAGGGTGTCTAGTCTATTTGGATTATATTTGCGATCACAGTGCGGATGTCCCTTCTATGGACTCAGTACCAGTTGTTCGTGAATTTCCAGAAGTATTTCCTACAGATTTGCTGGGTATGCCATCCGACAGAGATATTGACTTCTGTATTGATTTGGCTCCGGGCACTCAGCCCATTTCTATTCCACCATACCGTATGGCCCTGCTAGAGTTGAAAAAATTGAATGAGTAGTTACAAGACTTTCTTGATCAAGGATTCATTAGACCCAGTGTCTCGCCCTGGGGTGCACCAGTATTATTTGTAAAGAAGAAAGATGGCTCTATGCGGATGTGTATAGACTATCGGCAGTTAAACAAGGCCACTATCAAAAACAAATATCCGCTGCCAAGAATTGATGACTTATTTGATCAGCTTCAGGGTGCCAAGGTATTTTCGAAGATCGATTTGAGGTATTTACCATCAGTTGAATATTAGGGCATCTGATGTCCCTAAAATAACTTTTTGAACTCGGTATCGGCATTCCGAATTCCTAGTGATGTCATTTGGGTTGACTAATGGCCCAGCAGCATTTATGGATTTGATGAATCGGGTGTTCAAGCCTTATTTGGATTCTTTTATGGTTATATTCATTGATGATATCTTGATTTACTCCAGCAGTCGAGAGGAACATGAGCAGCATCTTCAAAGTGTGCTTCACACCTTGAAGAATAATCAGTTATATGCCAAGTTTTCAAAATTTGAGTTTTGGTTAGACTCAGTTGCCTTTTGGGGGAATGTTGTATCGGCGGAAGGCATAAAGGTGGATCCTAAGAAGATTGAGGCTGTTCAGAATTGGCCTAGACCTACTTCAGTTACAGAGATCCAGAGTTTCCTGGGTTTGGCAGGTTATTATCGTCGGTTCGTGGAAGGGTTTTCATCTATAGCAAGCCCATTGACCAGATTGACCCAGAAAGGTGTCCCATTCAGATGATCAGACAAGTGTGAGATGAGCTTTCAGAAGCTCAAGACCACTTTGACTACGGCGGCAGTGTTGGTATTACCCATAGGTTCAGGATTGTATACGGTATATTGTGACGCATCTCACATTGGGCTTGGTGCAGTATTAATGCAAGATGGCAAGGTAATTGCATATACGTCGCGGTAATTGAAAGTTCACGAGAAGAATTATCCTGTTCATGACTTAGAATTGGCAGCCATTATTCATGCGCTGAAGATTTGGAGGCATTACCTCTACGGTGTCTCGTGTGAGGTATTTACTGATCATCGTAGCCTTCAGAATCTGTTCAAAGAAAAGGATCTTAATTTGAGGCAGAGAAGATGGTTGGAGTTGTTGAAAGACTATGATATCACCATTTTGTATCACCCCGAAAAGGCCAATGTGGTGGCCGATGCTTTGAGTAGAAAGGCTGTGAGTATGGGTAGTCTTACGTATATTCCGATTGGTGAGAGGCCATTAGCTGCATATGTTCAGACTTTGGCTAATCAGTTCGTGAGGTTAGATATTTTAGAACCTAGTCGGGTTCTAGCTCGCACAGTCGCTCGGTCTTCTTTATATGGGCGCATCAGAGAGAGGCAGTATGATGATTCTCATTTACTTGTCCTTAAGGACACGATGCGGCACGGTGATGCCAAACGGGTTGATGTGGGGGAAGATGGAGTTCTGCGAATGCAGGGTCGTATTTGTGTGCCTAATATAGATGGGCTTCGTGAATTAATTCTTGAAGAGGCACACTGTTCCAGGTATTCTATCCATCCAGGTGCCGCTAAAATATATCAAGATTTACGGCAACATTATTGGTGGAGGAGAATGAAGAAGGATATAGTTGCATATGTAGCTTGGTATCTGAATTGTCAGCAAGTTAAGTACGAGCATCATAGACCTGGTGGTTTGCTTCAGAAGTTAGAAATTCCTGAGTGGAAGTGGGAGCGTATCACTATGGATTTTGTTGTTGGGCTCCCACGAACTCAGAGAAAATTTGACGCAGTATGGGTCACTGTAGACAGGTTGACCAAGTCAGCACATTTCATTCCTGTGGCAGTTACCTATTCTTCAGAGAGGTTAGCTGAAATTTACATTCGTGAGATTGTCCGCCTACACATTGTGCCCGTGTCTATTATTTCAGATTTAGGTACGTAATTTACCTCACACTTCTGGAGGGTTGTACAACGTGAGTTAGGCACGCGGATTGAGTTGAGTACAACATTTCATTCACAGACAAACGGACAGTCAGAGCGCACCATTCAGATATTAGAAGATATGTTTCGCGCTTGTGTTATAGACTTTGGAGGTTCTTGGGATCAGTTCTTGCCACTTGCGAAGTTTGTTTATAATAATAACTACCAATCGAGCATTCAGATGGCTCCATGTGAGACATTATACGGAAGGCAATGTCGTTCGCCAGTTGGCTGGTTTGAACCGGGAGAGGCTCGGTTGTTGGGTACCGATTTGGTACAGGATGCCTTGGATAAGGTCAAGATTATTCAGGATCGACTTCGCACAGCTCAGTCTAGGCAAAAGAGTTATGCCGACCGTAAAGTTTGTGATATTGCTTTCATGGTTGGAGAAAGAATATTGCTTCGAGTTTCACCTATGAAAGGTGTAATGAGGTTCGGAAAGAAGGGCAAGTTGAGCCCTAGGTATATCGGACCCTTTGAAATTCTTGAAAGGGTGGGTGAAGTAGCCTACAGGCTTGCATTACCACCTAGTTTATCAACGGTTCATCCGGTGTTCCATGTGTCTATGCTCCAGAAATATCATGGTGATCCGTCCCATGTGTTAGATTTCAGCTCAGTCCAATTGGACAAAGATTTGACTTACGAGAAGGAGTCGGTGGCTATTCTAGCCCGACAGGTCCGACAGTTGAGGTCTAAGAGTTATCCTTTAGTTCGGGTGCACTGGAGAGGTCAGCTGGTAGAGGCATCTACCTGGGAATCCGAGTCGGACATGCGGAGTAAATATCCACACCTTTTCTCCAGCTCAGGTACTTTTTCTAACTCCGTTCGAGGATGAACGTTTGTTTTGGAGGTGGAGAATGTGATGACCCAAAATGTCATTTTTAAATTTAATAAGTAATTCTGTGTTCTACGACCTCGAAAAGCACCATTTATCATTTCTCGACTTGCGTGCGCAGTCCGTAAAATTTTTTGAAAAGTTTTCATGTGAAAAATGGATTAAAATGTGAAATAGAGCTTTAAAACTCAATTGAGTTGACTTTAGTCAACATTTTGAACAAACGGATCTGGATCAGTATTTTGACAATTCCGGTAGGTCCGTATCATGATTGGGACTTGGGCGTATGCCCGGAATCAAATTCCGAGGCGCCTAGCTCGAGATATGGAATTTTTATGAAAAATTAAAAGCTTGAAAGCTTAATGATTTTTAAGAAATTACTGATGTTGGATTTATTGACCTCAGGTCTGTTTTTTGGTTTCGGAGCCCCGTGTAAGTCCACTATAATATTTATGACTTGTCTTCCAAATTCGGTGAGAATCGGAGTTGATTTGACGTGATTCGGACGTCCTGTTGTAAAAATAAAGGTTTTAAAGTTTTCTTGAAAATTTAATTTGATTTGGTATCCGATTCGTAGTTCTAAGTGTTATTTTGGCGATTTGATCGCGCGAGCAAGTTCGTATGAGGTTTTTGGACTTGTGTGCATATTTGGTTTGGAGTCCCGAGGGCTCGGGTGAGTTTCGGGTAGGCTACAGGATAATTTTGAACCTAGAAAATCTGGTTTTTCTGCAATTTCAGGCTTTTGGTATTTCCTTCATCGCGTTCGCGAATGTACTCTCGCGAACGCAAAGAGCAAAATGAGCTGAATGAATTTTCCTTCTTCGCGAACGCGAAGATTGGGTCACGAACGCGAAGCTATGGGGACTTTACCCTTCGCGAACGCGACCAGCTCAACGCGAACGCGAAGCTTTAGAGGCCTGGGGGAGGGGTCAGTTGTCCTTCTACGCGAACGCAAGCACTGGCACGCGAACGCGAAGGACGGAGGGAAAAGCCTTCGCGAACGCGAAGGAGGATTCGTTAACGTGAAAGCCATGGGCTGCTATTCATCGCGAACGCGAAGAAGGCCTGACGCTTGTGACTTAAAACAGAACCAGAATGAGATTTTTCCCATTTTTGACAAACCTTCAATTAGAACTCAGTTTAGGGGCGATATCAAAGGAGTTTTTTACGATTTTGAACTGGGTAAATGTTCTTTATCATATAGTGATTGTATTTCATAAATCTAAGTCTATATTCATTGTTTATTTCGGATTTAGACGGAAGAAATTGAAATATTTGTAAAACTTTCCAAAACCGAAAAATTTAGATTTGAAGGTCCATTTAACATCGGAATTGAATAATTTTTGTATGGTTGGACTCGTCTCGGAATGAGTGTTCGGATTTCGTAAGTTTTTCCGGGATTTGAGATGTGGGTCCCACTGCCGAATATTTTAATAATTTTTGGATTTTTATCCGGAAGATTTGTAAATTCATATGGAATTAATTCCTATGATTCGTATTGAGTATATTGAATTGTTTATGAATAGATTTGAAGCTTTTGGAGACAAATTTAAAAGGAAAAGTTGTGGTCAAGTAATCGATTGGAATTTGCAAAGCGAGGTAAGTGTCGTGGTTAACCTTGACTTGAGAGAATAGAACCCTTAAATTATTTGTTATGTGAATTGCATGTGAATGACGTATAGGCGAGGTGACGAGTGTCTATACGTCGTCAAATTAATTGTTTGCCTGCTTACTTGGAAAATCATAAATTATTTTAAATCATGAATTAATTATTATAATAATTGTTTCTCTCCTATTCTTTGTCAAATATTAATTCTTGAATTTATGCATTAATTGTTACATGCTATTTGAATTATGTGCCTTAATTGTTATTCGATATTTAGCATATTAAATATTAAACTGCATATTTTCTCTCTGATTTTCATAATAATTTGATATTTGCCTTTGTTTGTTTCATAATTAAATCATAATTATTGTATGCTTGTTGTCTTATAATTTTATATTAATTATTGCATTTATTGAAAAAATTTCTTCTATAAGAATTGGTAAATGAATATGTTGGAGGAGCGGATTGCATGCCGCAACAGAATTGATTATAATGAATATATTGGAGGATCGGGTTGCACGCCGCAACAGACTTATTAAAAGTCCATATTGGAGGATCGGGTTGCACGCCGCAACAGACTTATTTAAAAGTCGACATACATATATATATTGGGGGATCGGGTTGCACGCCGCAATAGACTTGATTAAAATGAATATATTGAAGGAGCGGGTTGCACGCCGCAACAGAATTGAATGTGAATATATTATGAGAGCGGGTTGCACGCTGCAACAGAATTGAATGTGAATATATTGTGAGAGCAGGTTGCACGCTGCAACAGAATTGATGGAAATGATAATTGGTTATGACTACTGAGTTGACTTCAATTATTATAAATGAGTTACATGAATTATTTCTTTTATTGTTGTTGTTACTAATATTTCGTACAGGTTAATGTAAGTGACCCGCCTTAGCCTCGTCACTACTTCGTCGAGGTTAGGCTCAGCACTTACTAGTACATGGGGTCGGTTGTACTGATACTACACTATGTACTTCTTGTGCAGATTTCGGAGTTGGTCCCAGCAGCGCACCATAGACTTGCTCGGATTTCAGCTACCAGAGGAGACTTGAGGTATAACTGCATGGCGTCCGCAGTTCTGAAGTCCCCGTCTATTTTACTTTAGCTGTGTGTTTATTTCCAGACAGTTTTATTTTATTCAGACCTTTATTTGTATTTATTCTAGAAGCTCGTGCACTTGTGACACCAATTCTAGGATGGTATTTAGACACCGTTATTTTTTTATGGATTATTCACTATATTTCAAACTTTGCTTCCGCATTTGTTTCTTGATTATTAATAATTTAAAAACTGTTTAAAAATTGGGTAATATTATTCTAACGTTAGCTTGCCTAGCAAGTGAAATGTTAGGCGCCATCACGGTCCGAAAGTGAAAATTTCGGATCGTGACATGGAATGGTTGGTGTTTCTCTACAAGACTCTTTGTTTAAGAGAATTGATGATTCATGTAAATGAAAAGCATTTAATAAAAGGGTTATCATAAGTTGCAATTGTTTTTCTGTTTCTCTGCAAAGTTCAATTCTTTTAATGGTGGTAATTACTAGCTAGATTAACTTGAGACATAGTTTGGTTATTCTGATTGTTACTTGCTCTCTCTGCGTATCAAAATTTAGACAGATTTAACTATGATCTTTCATGATTTTTATTCCAATATAATAAATCACTCAATTGTTTGCCTAAGTGAATGCTCTCATATCTCTGGTTGGGTTCTTGTTTTTCCTTAACTATTGTGTTGTAAATTGAGATAATAACGATCCAATTAACAAGACTCAAGGTTCAAAGTAATTGCTAATTATTGGATTTAGATGGTTGGGAAAGAAGGCCCGAGCATCTGAGAAGGGTGGCTCCTTGCACTGTCTGGGTTTAAGGAGCATGGAGGATACGAGGAGACAATTGGTAATTCCTTAAAATATTTCGGTCTATTTTTATCGAACTATATTTATATATGTTAATTTCCTTAACACGTTTAATTATATTTGTAGGAAAAAAAATATGGGAGGAAAATGAGTCATGATGAGTTCTTCATGGAGACTCACATCCGGAAGAAGAAGGCACCGATAGATCCAACTAGATGGTTCGAGGACTGGGCGGAGACTACACATGTAAGTTTCATAACTACTATTAATATTTATAATATTATATAGTTAGTAATTTTATATCTTCTAAATAAAGGGTCGCTACAAGATTAATTTGGAGGATTACACTCAGAGCTTGCCACCGAATGAGCAAGGCGAGCGACCGCCCATTTTAGACGAAGAAGCGCAAAGGATATAGTTGGATGTTGTCGATGGTCCTAAAAAGGGGATAACATACAGCCTTCCAGATAAATCATTTCGGCGCTACAGGGCTGGATTGCAAGGTATAGGGACTTCCGCCCAAGGCGAGGCGATTGATAGGTCGACTATATCGTCTATGGAATAGAAGATCGCAAAGCTGACAGCAGAACTTGAAGAGACAAAGGCTAGAGAAAAAAAGAGAGATGAACAATTTGGTACCTTTCAAGTTCGGTCGGAAATTATGAATTTCTATTTATTTTTTAAATAAATTAATAATTTATTATAATTTACAACTAATTATTTAATTAAATAAATTTATTATTATTTTAAATTTCCGAACGAAATTAAAAAAAAATTATAGTTTCTGACCGATTTCGGTCGAAAATTTAAAAATTAAAAAAAAAATTAATTGTTTCCGACCGATTTCGGTCGGAAATTAAAGTTTGACAGTCAGTCAACGTTTTGAAGTTTCCGACCGATTTCGGTCGGTACACGTTTGCGACCATCGTTTTCCCGGTCAATTAAAATCGGTCGGAATTCGATCGGAAATTATCAATATCCGACCGATTTTGGTCGGAAATAGCGGACGAAATTAACTGTTTTTTAGTAATGTTTGGGAAAGAAAAATGGCTACGACGATGAAGATGGCCTTCCCAAAGGCCATTTTGCTGTATAGGTGGGAGAAAACCGAACACGATATATCATACCAATTTCTTTCTTAGTTCACCCTCAGTTTAAGTCCCTTCTCCGTCGTGCCGAAGAGGAGTTTGGGTTTAATCACCACATGGACATTACCATTCCTTCGTTTGAGAAATGTTTAAAATTTACATTTAATATTAATATTAATATTAAATAAAGTTAATACCATAAAATCTCCCTAAACTATCAATCTCCAAAAACCCCTTGAATTATATTGTTCTTCGTATTAAAACCATTTCCTTTGTGTATTGATAACAGAGATGGAGGCAAGATGAAACAACACATGGTGTATTTGCTTCTCTTTTTTCCTCAGCTTTCTTCACTGTAGGTTTTCCATTCTTTTCTTTTCTATTTCTGTTTAGTTAATATTATCCAATTTCAAAACCAAGAAGCACATGAATTTTTTATTTTTTTAATGGTCAGGTTAGTAAAAAGACCGGCTTGTACTCTTGTAGATTTTTGCTTGCTAAGATGTTTGACTTTGGTTGCACCCTGTGAGAGAAGCACATAAAATGATTATTTGTGCTTTGGATTTAAGTTACATCTCAAAACACCAAAAACTAAACCCGAAAATTATGGCGAAGCGATGAGCATTGGTCACTAGGCCATTTCTTACGGGCCTATGAAATTTCAGGCTAATCGAAGTCCATCAAATAAATTGAAAAATTAAACCAAATAGCCGCATACCTAACCGCTTAAACTAAAAATAGCCGGTGGAGGTATAGTGTATGCATAATTTATGTATTATATGTGTATAATAAATTTATAGTCTATGTATATGGTTAGAAAAAGTAAACAATATATGACCGGCTATTTGTGTAAAGATCCCAAATAAATTTTACAAAATCAGCATATACATTACACACAAAAAGGTGGATATAATCACAAATTTGTGTTGTATGACCATGAAACGCCATAAAATAAAATCGAAATTCATGGTGAAGCAATGAATATTGGTCGCTAGGTCGTTTCTTATGGACCTGCAAAGTTATAGGTCAATCAGAGTCCATAAAAAATTGTACAAAATCAGCATGTACCAATATACACGAAAAAGTGGATATAATCACAAATTCATATTGCTTGATCACGAAATGCCATAGAATAAACCCGAAAGTGGTCACTAGACTGTTTTCTATCAATCTACGAAATTTCAGGCCAATCAGACTCCGTCAAAAAAATCTACAAAATTAGCATGTACATTAGCACACGAAAACGTGGATATAATCACAAATTCGTATTGCATGACCACAAAACGCCATAAAATGAAGCTGAAAGTTATGACTAAGTATTGGTCACTAGTTTATTTCCTATGGACCTACGAAATTTCATGCCAATAGGAGTCCATCAATTTTTTACAGAATTAGCATGTACTAATATACATGAAAATGTGGATATAAGCATAAATACATGTTGCATGGCCCCAATACATGAAAAAATAAATCCTAAAGTCCTGGCGAAGTGATGAGTATTGGTCACTAAGCCGTTTTCTATGGACCTACGAAATTTCAGGACAATCGAAGTCCGTCAAAAAGTGAAGCAATGATTATTGGTTACTAGGTTGTTTCCTATGAGCCTACGAAATTTTAGGTCGATCAGAGTTTGTGAATGTTTTTTACAAAATTAGAATGTACTAATTCACACAAAAAAAAATAGATATAATTACAAATTTATGTCATATGACATCAAAACACTAAAAAAATAAACCCGAAAGTCATAGCAAAGCAATGAGTATTGGTCACTAGACCATTTTCTACGGACTAACGAAATTTCAGGCCAATCGGAGAACGTTAAAAAAAATTCTACAATAAACAACATATACTAATATACACGAAAAAGTGTATAATCACGTATTCGTGTTGCATGTCTCAAAAATACTATAAAATAAACCTGAAAGTCATGGCGAAGCAATGAGTATCGGTCACTAGGCCGCATTATATGGATCTACGAAAATCGGAGTCCGTCAACAAAATTTTATAAAATCAACATGTATTAATATGCACGAAAAGTTAGATATAATCACAAATTCTTATTGCATGACCAATACCATAAAATGACCCGAAAGTCATGGCGAAATAATAAGTATTGGTCACTAGGCCGTTTCTTATAGACCTACAAAAGTTTTGGCCAATCGGAGTCCATTTAAAAAATTCTACAAAATCAACATGTACTAATTTACACAAAAAAGTTGATATAATCACAAATTCATATTGTATAATCACGAAACGCCATAAATGTAGCAGTTATTTTCATAGTGCTTTCTAGTAGGGGTGACATTTGGTATTTCAGTTCGGTATTTAAGAATTCCGGTTCGGTATTTTGGTATTCGATTTATCAATTGTGTATACCAAATACCGTACCAAAGTATTTCGGTATGGTTCGGTATTTCTTATTTTGGTTCGGTACAGTTTCGGTTTAAACCAAATCTTCACTGTCTAGAGCTCCCAACTGAAACATAATAGAGGATCATTCTGAACCATAATCAAAAGTAAAAGGATAAATTTTAACATTTTTCCTGATATATTTTGACATTAAACAATTCACTAAGTTCACGTTGGAACTCCATTAAAATCAAAGGCAAATATAAAACGATTTGCTAACAAAATATGAATAATCCTAATAATACTCTTTTTGAAATTCTTCCAATAGTTAAAACATTTCAAAATTACAAATAGTAGTCATTACATGCAACAATGACTCCATGAGTTTGGTCCTATCAAAGCATGTGTTCGACGGCATAATGAAATATTAAGACTTAAGAAGTTTCGGAATGTCAAAAAAAAAAATAGCATACCATAAAACAACGAGTCGTATTTTTAGAATTAGTCCCTTGAAAAACAACCAAATTTTGACTATAGTTCCTTCTGTTCGTGAAGAAAAATAACCACTGAAAACTTGTTTAAACGTCAATCGTTTGTATATGGAAAGATTGACCATTGATCCTTTGCAATGAGCAGACAATTACGTGACAACTTGAGAACTACATATTCTATTGACTTTGAAAAATTCGAAGTGTATACCTTGATTGAGCTCTGGAAATTCGTATTAGAATTTGGACTTTTGGGGTGTGGGCTTAAGGTTATTGGGCTAAAAAATAAATATAAAGTTGGGCTTGGACTAAACTATTTCGGTATACCGAAATACCGAAATATCAAAAACTCAATACCGTATACTGTACCGAAATACCGAAATATCAAAATTTCTGTACCGAAATAAATCGAAATACCGAAAAAAACGAAACCGAAATACCAAATTAATTCGGTTCGGTTCGGTTCGTAATTCAATTTTTCGGATTTTATGCCCACCCCTACTTTCTAGTTCCCAATAAAAGATGTGATAAACGGATTGGACTAAATTTTTACCGGTTTAAAGCAAATTGAATCGATAAACAGGTCAAATCATAACCCACACGAAATTTTCTTAGGTCAAAAGGGTGGGTGAATTTGGAATTTTGGACTAAACATAGTGCTCGTTACTTCAACATCTCTTCTTTCAATTAAAAAGGGAAAAGGGCATGCCCCTAAAGTATTGGAATTGGTACAAAAATACCCTCTGTCTATCTATTTGAATAAAAATATTCTTATTGTTATCTTTTTGGCTCAACATTACCCTTATTGCTAACAAAAAAATCTTAAAAAAAGAAAATTTACTTAATATTCACGTGTCACCGTCTCATTGGCCTAACATAAACCCTAAGCCAAATTATAATTTAAACTCACCTGTAACCCACTCGGATATTGACCCGCCCCAATTTTAAAACATAACTCTCTCTCTCTCTGTCTCTCTCACACACACACACCTCTACCTCTTGCCTCTTCGCCATTTCGTTTTAGTGAGCATTCTTTTACGAGTCTATGTCTATGATTATTCATGAGGCAAACTCAAAATTGAGTTCTCTATTAGAATAATTTTTATGGAAGGAATTCTCATATTATTCTTATTGCAAAAAGTTTAGATTCTTTTTGTTTACGGAAAAGGGCCAGAACTGTCCCTTAAGCATTGAAATTGGTACAAAAATACCCTCCGTCCACCTATTTGAATAAAAATGCCCCTACCGTTGTCTTTTTGGCTCAACATTACTCTTATTACTAACAAAAAATTCTTAAAAAAAGAAAAATTTAAGTAATATCCACATGTCACCGTCTCATTGGCCCAACATAAACCCCAAGCCAAATTATAATTAAACTCACCTGTAACCCGCTTGGATATTGACCCGCTCCAATTTTAAAACAAAACTCTCTCTCTCTCTCTCTCTCTCTCTCTCTCTACACACACACACACACACACACACACACACACACACCCCCCTACCTCTTGCCTCTTCGCCATTTCGTTTTAGTGGGCATTTTTTTACGAGTCTATGTCTACGATTATTGACGAGGCAAACTCAAAATTGAGTTCTCTATTAGAATAATTTTTATGGGAGGAATTGTCATATTCTTCTTGTTGCAAAAGGTTTAGATTCTTTTTGTTTATGTAATGAGTATTTTTATTGTATAATTTCTTTTATTTGAAATTTTTGGGGGTGTTCTTCACTATTATTTGTATTCCCCTGTGAAAATTTGAGAATTTGTTTTCAATTTTTTTTACTGTTTATGTAATGTGTATTTTTATTTTTAATTTATTTCACTATTTGTTCTATTAATATGTAAGATTTTTTGCATTGTGTAACGAGTATTGTGCAATTATCACATTTCATACACACTAGAATAGTTGGCAATTTTTTAGATAATTTATTCACTAGTATTTGTTTTCTTTTAAATTCATTCTTGTTATCATGAATTCAATTTTCTCGATTAGATTATTGTGCTAAGTCTAGTAAAAAAAAAAGAAATTTTCTATTCATAATTTGCAAGTGAGATAGGATGTGTTTGTTGCTATTTTCGGTGGATTCCGCCCAAGTAGCGACGAGGAGAAGAAGGCATAGGTAGAGAGAGAGAGAGAGAGAGTTGTAATTACGGATGAGTTTAATTATATTTTGGTTGAAGTTTAAGTTAGGCAAATGTAATGGTGACGCGTGGATAAGGGTAATATTGAGCCAAAACAGTAACAGTAGGGGTATTTTTATCTTCAGGGTGTTTGTCTAACAAAGCAGATTATTTTGTATTCAGATCTACGACGCAGTCTTTAAACTGGATCGCTGAATTACCACTGGACCACCAAAAATCACAAAACTACCTAAAAGCTCTCAACACAAAATTGAAAAGCGGCAAGTCAAATCTGATGACCTCAAGCATCAGGTGAAAAGTGAAACAGTTTAATATCGTCGTGGTTTATTTTATCAGCAGACATCAAATCCAACATATGCTCTCTTTCAATGATGTGCCTTAGCTTCAGCCTTCTTTTGAGACTTGGCCTTTGCCTAGCAAAAAGATCGAGAGGAAACAAGTGTCACAATAACTCTGATCAGAAGTGGCAAATCAGCTAGAGTTAAATAGATCACAAACATCTCTGTCGAAAGCAAAAAATAGTATAACAGTTGATACAAGGATAAGAACAGAAACTCCCAATACAAAAGTCGAGGTATTTCGCTTTATTTGTGGACACGGACAAAATCACGAAAGCCTCTGAACTTATTTCAATATTGAACCTTGGGCATACAAGAAAGTTCCGAAGCGGAAATTCTAGTGGCATTAACAACAAATTATTCTATTGAGATTTGGGAACAACAAACCCCAAATACAGCACCACATCCAATATGAAGAGGGAGAGTGGAGCTCACCAAACCCAAATAGATCCATCACAATGAAGAAGGTGACAAGCATACATTGCAATAAAATCAGAGAGAAAATTAAGATTAGTTCTTGAAGCAAATAATACGCAGGATCTATGAGCCATATGCTTGGAGAGGTAGAACTTAGCTAGTGAGAATCCTTATCAAATGTGGAGATTCTAGCCTAAAACACATAATTTAGGCCCATAAATGGACTCTCCTCACTTTGGACAGGGAAAGAGGTGGTATTAAGGAGCACAGGTGTCATTTGAAACAATCCTGGTGTCTATGTTCATGTCATATCCGGACAACTTTATTCAGTTCCTTTAAGTTTCAGTTGCAGACAAAGAAAATAAATATTATGACTAGAAAAGATGGCGAAGATGCATAACCCCATATCTTGTTTACTACTGGTTTTCAGCGAATATTTCATTTTTTTTAATAATTGTGGTGTCCGGGCAAGCTTGCACGCACCTCGACTAATTCCACGGGGATACCTGCTATCTTCCACCAGCAAGAGGTATCAGCTAACTCTATCCACCAATGCTTGGACAGATGGAAAGAAATCACCAAGCGTTTTTGTCTTCGCTGGGATTTAAACCTAAGACCTCAACTTCTCAAACCCCACTTCATTGACCACTAGGTCACACCCTTGGATGCTTCAGGCAATATTTCTTCTTTTGGAGACAAGATCCTCCCTTTGTCTGGTATTACCTGGGACTACTCTGACTATCCCTTCCAGTTTCACTTAGACCATAATCTAAAGTGATCCAAATTATCGTTCTATTTGCCAAGCCCGTCACATCACTGTTAGGCTGCACTTTATTTGTGAGTGTGTGTATGTGTTTTTTTTTTTTTTTGGGGATTTTTGGGGGGGGGGGGGGGGGGTTGGTCCAGGTCATATACTAATATCATCAAACTTACTTAAGTTGCTAACTCAGTTACAGCTAAATTGATAGCAACAGAGAATGTCCTAGCCTACCAATTTTCCTCATTTGCAATTACAAAATAGGATGTTGGACTCTCGGATTGCATAATTGAAACTCTGCTTTAGCTTAGTCGGACAACGCCAAATGTTTCCTTAATTAAGGGAAGGGGAAAGAGATGTGTCTTGTTAAAATACAGAAAGACAAGAGACAAGAGGATACTATTCAGGAAATGGAATAATTCTATTGGAAGTGAAGATGACTGCTTCATCAATCTTGTCTCTGAAAGTCTAGAGTTCTGAAGCTTCAAACAAGATTAGGGAAAGAAGCCATTTCCAATTAAAGTTTTTTTTTCCTTAAATACTATAGCATTTACATTTAGCATCCATGAGAGTTGTGTTTCTCTAGTTGCTGAACCCATGGGACACTTGTATTGATCAACTATGTAACACTTGATGGGATAGTTGGAGGACCATTTTGGCTAAAATGCTTCTCAACAAAGCCAAAGTCGAAAGGCTAGCATACTGCAGCAGCTGAGGAAAGAGATTTTGAGGTGGAGGGAGAGGCCGGAGGAGTAGAGAAATATGAAAACACATTGCTGAACCAGCGCTTATTGCAAAATCAGAAACCCGTAAACACGATAAGTTTTACAGGTTCTGTTTATTGGGCAAGAGTCATGGATAAATAGGGTTATTGTGTATGGTGAGCCAAACTTTATCCGAACTATGTTGTCAGTAGTTGATTGAAGATCAGTTTCATCGCACTGGCCAATTAGAGTAAAACTTAATTCAGCAGATTTAGTACATCAGTGATTAAACTTCGACCTGCAAATAGTTATCCATATTCCCGGTCATAGATTTCAAAATCTAACAAGCACAATATCTTAGCAGGATGCAATACCTGCACTGGAGTTCGCATAACATAGTTCAGGCCTTCTACACCATACCAAAAGAATGATGTCAATTAGCGAGCATTTAACTTCACAGTAACTCTTCTCCAGATTCCAGTTTATCGTAACTGGAAATAACTCGAACCATAACTTTAATATCACCATTCACCAAGAAATGATTAGTGTTTTCATAAAGGAATCCACGTAGCATATAGAAAAAGGTTACAGTGGCTCGATTTTCAGGCTACATCCTCATTACATGCGTCTTGAACTCAGACAGAGAATCCCTAGTTCTCCACTAGGTCCTTGAATACATACTTATTCCATCTGAAGCAACTCAGGTCCTAGGGAAACATTCAGTTGCTCCGTTCTCATATATAATTTTACATTAGAAAAAAAGAAAGTTTATCTTGCCTTTTATTCACCTCATTCACAATAATATCTAGGAATTGGTCCACTCATCTACTTGGGCATTCTTTCATCAGATTACATTTAAAATGCAAGTCACGTTAAGAATACCTTCGCAAATAGAGCTTGTTATCATCTTTGGACATATAAAACATAATACAATATCCAAGAAAAGAAAAAGACTAAAACAGTCCAGGTTGAAACTTTCAAAATCCTCAATTAACCAACTATGCCTCAATTCCAGACTGGTTGAGTTGGCTAAATTAATCTTATATATATATATATATGTTCCGTGCTGTTCATAAGCCCATTTCATGTTATATGTAACTCTTAAGAGCCAGGTGGACACTTTTAAAAGTCGATCAATCAACCAACTTCACCTCAATCCCAAACTATCTAGGTTGGCCATGGGAATCTTTTCTCTGTGTTCTGCATTATTCCAAAGCCAATTTTATTTTGTATGAAACCCTAAAAGTCTGGTACTTTAATTCACAGCCAGTTGTAACAATCACACAATTTAAGGACCTTGAAGTAACACATCGGATCTAAAATTCAACCGGTCAATCAGTCGTGCCTACATAAATAATCTATACCAATTCCGCTTTATTCAGTTCAATTTCATTTCAGTACGCTAAGTATTTATCCAAAATAAAAACTAAAAATAATTCAAAGGGGAGGAAAATACCCTGAGATACTTGAGCTTAATGTTACCATAAGCAAGTCCAAACGTGAACGCCGATGCACGCGCCACCTGCCGCAGATCAAAACCACCGACAACCAAAATATTTCAAAATTTTAAAAAAAAAATAAACAAACGAGAAGTTTATTCAGATGTGCAGTTAACATTTAGATGATTTACCAGAGCTAGAGTGCTAGTTCCGGAGTAAGGTGCTGGAAGAGGCGCCATTGTTGATACTGCAAAATGGAGAAAAATTGGAATTCTGAGAAAAAAAGCTTCTCGATCTCTTTTTAAAAGCCCTATAATTCGAACCCTGAGCTTGCGAATATCGATGGGAGCTGCAATCGAGTGTGTCAAATTATATTATTAACTAGTAAATTTTAATATATGCACTAGCGATATAGCCCGCGCTTCGGTGAGATAGAATAGAACAGAAAAAATAAAACAAAAAAATAAATGTAAATAAAAGCATTGTATTACTTCTTTTGATTTTGTAATGACAGAGATAAGTAATATATTTCTCTACTAGGAAAAAGTCGTTGACATTCATTGTACGGCGAAAAACTATACTATATAATTTATATAATCTTTATATATATATATATATATATATATATATATATATATATATATATATATATATATATATATTCAACTAATAGCGGCTATACAATATCATTTTCCCAAAAACTATATAATGTTAACTATTTCGCCTTCTCTTCCTATTTAAATAATGTTCATAATTTAACTATTGTTAGTAAATACTTTTGTTAGAGCTTATGTTTAATGTATATGTTATGTCAACTCCTACTTCCCGGGAATATAACCAGAGAGATAAAAGTGCTCGTCACAACCTGTGTTTACCCTAAAAATTGAGTAGCAATTAAACTTATATTGTGGTTTTAAGGATATGTGATTTAAACCAGTACCAATTGATAAACAACGAATTAAATAGATAAATTGGACAATAAAATAAATCAAATCGGTCTGCAAACAATGCCTCGACCTCGATTCGAGATAGTCTCGAGGTTAGTTAATAAGAACAGTAGAGGATGGAACAAACAATGATGAACAGTAAGTAAAACGAAGAAAGCAGCGTATGTGTATATTCTTATCAATGAATAATGATTGTCCCCCCTACAAGTGAATGGGATCCCTCTTTATATAATAGAGGAATCCTAAATAAGGTACAACTCTTATAACGGAAGTAGATCCCATGATTGGCACTAATAACCGCTTTGATTTGATTTATTCCGGGATTTTCGCCGTGATCTTCGACCGGTTACTGATATCTCGCCATTCCGTTATTACGCCTTACTCGAAGTCAGTCATGCTTGATCTCAATTGTTGTTGGCCTCGATCTCAATGAACACTTCGATCTCCAAGCTTGATGTTCTATCTTCGAGCTCGAGCCCGATCTATTATGAGGTTATCCTCGAGGCAATTCCCCTGCCAACGAAATCGGGTATGTCCGATTTCGACCTTATATAGATAGTCCCCTCATTTTTTGGAGTGTAACAAGAAGAAACGAATTCGAGACTTCGATTTAATACCTCGATCAATTATGACGTCAACATCGTGACATAAGCGACAGAAGCGATTGAAGCGTCGCATCTGCACAGTTCCCAAGGTCATTAATTAACGCCAGTTGATGGTCGGCCACCAGTTCTTTCAAACCATCAAAGTGGCTATTATAAATAGACCACCTTCATAATCTTCTCAAACTTTACTTTCAAACTTCTTCTAATCTTCAAAAGCTTTTCTATTCTCTTCAAGTTCATCAACTTTCCCGGTTTCCGTTTGCTAATCTCTTATTAAAACACAAATTCTGCCTTCTTCTTTCTTAAACCTCATATAGCAATGGCACAAACATCAAAGACCGTTCCTCAAGAAGAAAAAGGCTCCTCATCGCGGCCGGTCGGTGACAAAACACCGGTGGAGCCACGTATCGAAGAGTGCATCCCCGGGCCATGTGGACTTGCTTCCGACTTTAAAGTCAAAAAATTCTCTTCGGTTCCTGGCCGATGCGAGCCCATGTCTAGATACATCTGTTCTATATCCGAAGGCGATCTCGAGTAGGTGAAAAAAGACTGCCACTGGGAGAGTAAAGAGGTGGTGATTCCTACCCTCGAGGAGGACATCACCACTCATGTGAAGGGGTTCTTAAGTGTGTATACTTACCCTTTCACACTGGGTTCTGTCAATCCTGTCAAAATCGATTTCTGCCGCTAATGCCGGGTAACCCTAGGCCAGATCTACCCCTCTTTTTGGCGCATTGTCATTTTGCTCAGATTCTTCTCGAGCAAGGTCGAGGGGATGTCTTTCACCCTCGATCATCTCATTAGGTTATACAGCTCTCGTCTTTATCGGGACGGACTGATAAGGCTTCAGCGCCGGGCCATAAAGGTACTGTTCTCGAGCATAGACGAGGACAAGGACCGAGGATGGATGGGCTGGTTTGTCCGAGTCAGGACCTCCGACTTAATCCCCGCCGAGAAGATGTCATTCCCCGAAGAATGGAACATGAAGCGTAAGTAGTACCTCACCGATAATGTTTGATTACTTGTTATGTTTCCTTTACCTCTTCTCATCTATATTTTTCTTTATGGTGCAGCTTCCCCCTGGTTTCCTGGTGCAGTCCCGGACCTTGCAGGTTGGGTTCGACAACTGGTTTCAACCTCTTCTTATGCTGAACGCTCGTGGCGCGATTTGGCTAAGGGTCGATGGGAGGCCAAAAATCATGATAAGTTCCCATGTTCGTGTCTGATGCTTTCTTGTGACATACTTCTTTTTAACTTGATTTCTTCTCATATAGGTCTTGGAGATAATGTCGTCATGAGGCCGCCTCCCCCGGGGAAGAGGAGGTCCCGAAACCGACCAAAGATAAGAAAGGAGAAGGGCCTCGCCTCCATATACCCAAAAGCTTAGGAAAAGCAGGGCTCGAAAGTCGAAGACTGATCCCGTCGTTCTATCTGCCGATGTAGTCCAAACGCTATGAGATGAAGACGAGGAGGAAGAAGATGCCGATCACCTGCTGCCGTGATGAGCAACCGACGGGTGTGCCCGAAGGGTCTAATTCTGAGGCCCTTCAAAGAGGAGAGAATGCCCCAAGTGACTCGCTCGGAGCAATTAACATTGATGATTCGCCACCCGGCCCCATATTCTCTGAGGGGCAGTTTCGGGATGCTCGGTCCATGGGGACTCGCGATATGGGGACAACCCCCCAAGGGGATGATATATTTCGCGGCTGCTTCGCGGGGGTCGATGATGTTCCCGACTTGGATGCATCACTCATTTTTGATGAGGCTCAGCGGCTTCTGAACCAAGTGCGTTTTAGCCCATACTTGCATTTGTTCTTATTTCTCTAAGTCTGATTTCCTTCCTTTCTGTACAGGCAACGACGCTCCATCAAGAAGCGTCCTCCAAATACCGAGCTGAGCTAGCCCGATATGAGGCTGATCTCAAAAAGCTTACGGAGGAGAGAGACACCCTCAAACTCCTCTATGTGCAAAAAGAAGAGGAGATCATAAGTATTCGAGCCGAGCTGACAATAGCTCATCAAGATCAGTCCGGGCTCATTGAACGGGTAATGTAAATTTTTGGGAGCTTGTTATGTATTAACATGATATTGGCGACTAACACTTTGATCCTGCAGGTTCAGCAGAAGGCCGAATTAGTTGAGCAGCTTCGTGAGGAGGCCAAGATGAAAGAGGCAGAGACTTTGGGGTGGAAGCAGAACATGGACTGGCTCGCCTTGGAGAAAGATGCGGTTCGGGCCCAACTGTCTTCGGTTGAGTGTCAACTCCAAAGTGTGAATGAGGAGAACTTGCCCCGAGCCCAGAAGGTTGAAGAGCTCGAGACTCGGTTGGCCGTTGAGCTTGCAAGGGCCACATCCAAGGCAGAGGCACTCGTGGCCTCCTACTGAGCCGACGCTGAAGCCGCTAACATTCGGGCAAAGGAAATTTCCGACGTTGCTGAGGTTAGATTGTCCCGTATTGCCGAGCATGCTAGGCGCCAGTCTCGAAAAGAGACTCTTGAGGAGGTACATGCTCGTGGCTTCGACCTTACAGCTGATATCGAGAGTGCGAAGGTTTTGGAGAACGAGGCCGGAGCTTTGCTTTCCGATGATGAAGACTCTGCGAGTGGATCCGAGAACGGAGGAGATGAAGATGAATCTCCCGAAGATGCAGCTCCCGAGGCGTACTAGGATTTCTTTTGTGTGTAAGACCCTGTGTGGTCTTTGTAAATACTTTGCATACATGAAAGATTCCTTTTCTTTCCGTTTCGTCTCCGATTTCTGATTTATGATAAATTCTGTTTTGCCTTTGCATTGTGAAAACTTTGTTGCAATTGGGTTGTTGTAGCCTCTATAATCGAGTGAGCAATAGCTCGAACTCGGAGTAGAACAAACCCTTAGGTTTTTTAGTTAAGCGAGGGAGAGTCCCCGAGCTCAACAATATGTTCGGGATTTTGATTTTGGATGGCTTGATCGAAGCCGTAATTGTACTATTTTTATAGCCGAGCTCGAGTAAGTTTCGAACTCACAGTAATAGACCCCTTAAGGTTTTATATCAAATAATGATGAATCCTCGAGCTATATTCAAGTTAGTTTTATTTGAGCTCGGAATAGTGGAACCCTTAGGTCCGAATTGAGTGAGAACAAAATCTCGATATGGCCTTAGGCTCTAAGTGTATTGGCCCTTAGGCTCTTTAGATTGGGCCGATATAGCCTCTAAAAGATGGCTATTTCTTTTTCCTTTTTCGGCTTAGAAGACTTAGTAAAAAATTTCTTTATGCCTTAACACGTATTCTTTACCCATTGGATTTTTTGAGGGTTCGATGTCGATTGAAATCCCTTTGCTTTTTGTGCCTTAACACGTTTGTGTTAAGATAATTTGATACCTCTTAAGGTTTTTCGAGGGCTGATTTCATCGAAGCCCTTTTGATTACTTGTCGAGGGTAGCCTTTTTTAACCATTTTTTCAAAGAATTCGAAGGCCTATTGGGTATGCCTCTTGGGCTTATTTCCCAATAACACTTCGAACTTGTTCGAAGTATTAGTCCCCGAGAGTGATGTCCTTGGCCTATAGATCGAGGGGTGCCTCTTTAAGGTCTTATGAATTTGAGTTTAGATTACTCGAATATGTCGATCGTCGACGGCAGTCCCTGAGTGTACGAGGTATATTTGCACTTGGCCCTTGAGCCATTTCTCACAAAATCATAAGTATGGAGCTTGTATAGTAGAAAATTTTCTTTGAGAAACAAGATGTTTGATATAGAAAGAATGCTTCTTTGTATAATTTATACATGCGTACATGTTTTGCCATCGGGGCTCGACTAATCTATATGGACATGGTTCATTCGTCCATTTAGCCCATTACAAAGTTTCTCTATCGAGACCCTTTAACACAAAGTATTTTCCTCGAAAGTATAACATCCGAGGGTGATGCACCCCAGTATTCGAGGTTGATTGTAAAAAAAGCCTTGGATACTGTTGAATTGTCCTCAGGTAACACATAATTTTTGCCTCGTTAAAAACCTCGCCGGAAAAATCCACTTGGGACAAAACCAATCTAAGGGAAAAAGAGTGCAACGCGTGCTTTAAAACCTGAGGTCTCGATATCTTCGATCGAACACCTGCAGTGAGTTAGTGTCGAATATATAAATGAAAAAAGGGGATAAAGTCATACCTTAGCAATAATACTGTTTGAGAAGCGATATGTTCCAATTATTTGGCAGTTGTTCGCCGTCCATCGTGCTGAGCTTATAAGATCCCTTTCCGACGATGTCGAGGACTTGGTAGGGTCCCTCCCAATTTTGACCGAGCTTCCCTTCATTAGGATCTTGAGTGTTGATGGTGACTTTCCTCAAGAGTAAGTCCCCGACTCTGAAGTGGCAAAGGTTGGTTCTCCTATTGTAGTATCTTTTGATTCGTTGCTTTTGTGCACCCATTCGAACGAGTGCGGCTTCTCGTTTTGCATCCAATAATTCGAGGCTAGTATTCATAGCATTGTGATTTGACTCTTCTGTTGTATGTCGAAACCTGGCACTGGGTTCCTCGACTTTGACTGGAATCAAGGCTTCAGAGCCATATACTAAGGAGAATGGGGTTGACCCCGTAATGGACTTTGATGTTGTTCGATATGCCCAAAGGACTTCGGGTAAAATTTCTCTCCATTTCCCCTTAGCGTCGTTCAACTTTTTCTTTAGGTTTTGAATGATAGTCTTGTTTGTCGATTCGGCCTGTCCGTTCCCACTAGGGTGATACGCCGTTGATAATATCCTTTTTATTTTGTAGTCTTCGAGGAATTTCGTCACTTTGCTGCCGATAAATTATTTCCCATTGTCACACAATATTTTGGCGGATATCCTAAATCGACATACGATGTAATCCCAGATGAAGTCTATAACCTCTTTCTCTCTCACTTTCTCGAATGCCTGTGCTTCAACCCATTTAGAGAAATAGTCAGTCATAAATAAAATGAACTTAGCTTTACCTGGGGCCAATGGCAGAGGGCCGACGATATCTATTCCCTATTTCATGAATGGCCATGGGGATATGACTGAATGAAGTTGTTCTCCGGGCTGATGGATCATCGATGCAAACCTTTGACATTTATCATATTTTCAAACAAACTCCTTTGTGTCTTTTTTCATGCTATCCCAGTAGTATCCTGCTCTAATGATTTTGTGAATCAGTGATTCGGCGCCGGAGTGGTTCCCACAAGTGCCTTCATGGACCTCTCGTAGAACATAATCGATGTCTCCTGGTCCTAAGCATACTGCCAATAGTCCATCGAATGTCCTTCTGTATAATGTTCCATCTTCAGCCAATGTGAATCGAGCAACTTTGGTTTGAAGGGCCCTCGACTCTTTAGGGTCCGATGGGAGATTTCCGTTCTTCAAGTATTCAATATATTTATTCCTCCAATCCCAGGTTAAGCTTGTAGAGTTTATCTCGGTATGACCTTTCTCGATCACGGATCTCGAGAGTTAAACGACAGTCCCCGAATTGATCTCATCTTCCTCGACCGATGACCCCAAATTTGCAAGTGCATCGGCCTCACTGTTTTGTTCTCGAGGTACATGCTGTAAAGTCCATTCCTTGAAACGGTGCAAAGTTACCTGCATTTTGTCCAAATACCTTTACATTTTATCCTCTCGAACTTCGAAGGTTTTGTTTACTTGGTTCACCACCAGTAAAGAGTCACACTTGGCTTCAATGACTTCTGCTCCTAAGCTTTTAGCTAGCTCGAGACCTGCAATCATGGCCTCGTACTCGGCCTCATTGTTAGTAAACCTAGAAGTTTTGATAGATTGCCTAATAGTGCTACCCTTGGGCGGCTTCAAAACGATGCCTAGCCCAGACCCCTTCACATTCGAAGCACCGTCTGTGAAGAGGGTCCATACCCCCGATGATGTACCAGATTTTAACAAGAGTTCCTTTTCAACTTCGAGTACGAGGGTTGGCGTGAAATCGGCCACGAAGTCCGCTAAAATTTGAGACTTGATGGCCGTCCGGGGTTGATATTCAATATCGTACCCACTGAGTTCGACGATCCATTTGGCCAATCGGCCCGATAGTTCGGGCTTGTACAAAATGTTACGAAGTGGGTAAGTGGTTAATATGCATATGGGGTGACATTGAAAGTATGGTCTTAACTTTCTAGAGGCGCATATCAGTGCATGTGCCAATTTCTCCAAGTGTGGATATCTAGTTTCTGCTTCTCCTAAGGTTCGACTTATATAATAAATGGAAAATTGCGTACCTTGCTCTTCTCGAACTAGGATATCACTTACCGCGATTTCCGATACTACCAAGTACAAGTAAAGTTTCTCATCTGCCTTTGGAGTGTGAAGCAGTGGTGGGCTCGATAGGTATCGCTTCAATTCCTCTAATGCATGTTCGCATTCCAGGGTCCAGGCGAAATCGTTCTTCTTTTTGAGTAGAGAGAAAAATTTGTGGTTTCTATCCGACGACCTCGAAATGAATCGGCCTAAGGCAGCTATCCATCCAGTTAGCCTCTGCACGACTTTTACATTGTCCACGACGGTGATGTCTTCGATGGCATTGATTTTATCGGGGTTGATCTCGATCCCCCGATTCGATACCATGAAGCCAAGGAACTTTCCCGACCCGACCCCGAAAGCACATTTCTCGGGGTTGAGCTTCATGTTGTATTACCTTAAAATCTCGAACGTTTCCTGCAAATGAGCCAAATGGTCCTCTGCGCGCAGGGACTTAACTAGCATGTCATCAATATAAACTTTCATTGATTTACCTATTTGTTCTCCGAACATTTTATTTACTAGGTGTTGGTAAGTTGCTCCTGCATTTTTTAGCCCGAAGGGCATTACATTATAACAATATGTTCCATACTTGGTGATAAATGAAGTCTTTTCTCGGTCCTCCGGGTTCATTTGGATTTGATTGTACCGGGAATAGGCATCGAGAAAAGTAAGGATCTCGTGACCGGCTGTGGCATCGATCATACGATCGATGTTAGGCAGTGGAAAAGAATCTTTGGGGCATGCCTTGTTTAAATCCTTATAATCTACACACACTCTAAGTTTGTTCCCTTTTTTAGGGACTACAACTACATTGGCTAACCATTCGGGATTTTTTACCTCCCGGATGGACCCTATTTTGAGAAGTTTAGTTACCTCGTCCTTTATGAATGCGTGCTTTACCTCAGACTGGGGTCTTCTCTTTTGCTTCACCAGTTTGAACCTAGGGTCCATTCTTAGCCGATGCGTCGTTATCTCTGGTGGGATCCCTGTCATGTTTAAATGGGACCGAGCAAAACAATCTATGTTATCAATAAGAAATTGAATAAGCTTTTTCCTGAGTTCGGGGGTTAATTTGTTCCCAGGTATACCTTTCGCTCGGGCAGGTACTTGATCAATATAACCTATTCCAGCTCTTCGACCGTTGATTTGGTGGTGTCAGAATCTTCGGGAACAATAAAAGTTCGAGGGGTTAGAAAATCCTCTTCTTCTTCTTCTTCTTCTTCTTCTTCTTCTTCTTCTATCTCCTGCTTTCCCGATTCGGTCGAGGCTGGTGGCTGTGATTGCTATTTGACTTCATGTTTACCTTTGTTGCTCGACCTTTTCGAGGTTTATAGTGTCGATATCGGTGTTATCTCATCGACTGCAAACATTTTCATTGCAGCATGCTGCTCCCCGTATACTGTTTTTATACCATCCGACGTCGGGAATTTCATCATTTGGTGGAGAGTCGAAGGGAATGCCCTCATATTGTGGATCCAAGGTCTTCCGAGCAGGGCATTGTACCTCATGTTGCCCTCGATTACGTGGAACTTGGTATCTTGAATGGTTCTAGCCACGTTCACCGGTAGAATAATCTCCCCTTTAGTTATTTCACTGGCCATATTGAAGCCGTTTAAGACCCGAGTTGCGGGCATGATTTGATTTTGTAGGCCGAGCTGCTCCACGACCCTCGATCGGATGATATTCGCCGAGCTACCTGGATCCACCAAAACACGCTTAGCTTGAACTTTACTTAATAAGATAGAAATTACCAGAGCGTTTTTGTGGGGCTGAGAAATGCCTTATGCTTCTTCGTTGTTGAATGGTAAAGTGCCCTCGGGCACATAATCTCGGGTTCATTTTTCCCTAGTGATTGATACCTTAGTGCATTTGAATATGGGTCCCTGTGGAATGTCGACCTCACCGCCGATCATATGAATGATATTTTGGGGTTCCTCCTGTTCATTTTTGCTGTTGGCGTCCCTTTCTCTGAAATGATTCTTGGCTCGATCATTGAGGAACTCTCGAAGTTGGCCCTCATTGAATAGACGGGCTACCTCCCTACTTAATTGCTTGCAATCCTCGGTCTTGTGACCATGCATGCCATGATACTTGCACATCAAATTTGGGTTTCTTTGGGAAGGATCGGTTTGTATGGGTATGGCCACCTAGTATCTCTGATCCTTCCGATTACCGATAAAATGCCCGATGCATCGATGCTAAAGTTATATTACGATAACCGAGGTGCCTCTATGGGATCGGCATACTTGTCAAAACCACTTTTGCTCATAAGTCCCCGAGAATTCTGTCCTCGATCACTTCTTCGATCGTTCCGGGCGGAATTGCGTCCTGAACCATTATTCCTTCGATCTGCGGTATATGGTTGATATCGGTCTCTGTTCGACCTTGGCTCCCTGTCGATATTCCTCTGGTTTTTAACTGCCGACCTGTTTGGATGTACTGAACCGGAAGGGGCTCTTTATTGGCCGTCCTCGACCCTAATCTTCGATTGATATCGATTGTGCACATCTGCCCAAGTTACAACTGGATACTCAATCAAATTTTATTTCAATTGACGTGATGCTATCGAACTCCGCTCGTTCAACCCTTGGGTGAAAGCTTGAACGACCCAATCATCTGTGACCGGTGTCAAATCCATGCGTTCCATTTGAAATCGGGACACGAACTTCCTCAACATTTCATTATCCCTTTGTCTTACCTTGAAAAGGTCCGATTTCCTCATTGCGATCTTTATGGCCCCGGCGTGTGCCTTTACGAAAGAATCTGCTAACATGGCAAATGAGTCGATGGAATTTGGTGGCAGGCTGTGATACCAAATCATTGCTCCCTTCGAAAGGGTCTCTCCAAATTTTTTCAACAGCACATATTCGATTGCATCATCTTCTAAATCGTTACCCTTGATGGCGCATGTATATGAAGTAACATGCTCGTTGGGATCGGTGGTCCCATTATATTTGGGAATGTCTGGCATACGAAACTTCTTTGGAATAGTCTTCAGAGCCGCACTTGGAGGAAACTGCTTTTGTACAAACTTCTTCGAATCCATCCCATTTCAAGATTGGCGGTGGCCCCAGTATCTGATCAACTCGAGATTTATGTGTCTCCACTTTTTTATCGTTGGCTTCGATTCTCTTCTCCCCTGATTCAATTCTTTTGGTGAGCTCTTCGAGCATTTTTATTACCGCAGGATCAGTCCCCGATTCGTTACCATTCGACCTTTTCGGTACTGGTTCGGTACAACGAGTAATTTACGGCTCGACCCTATTCGGAGCTCTATGTTGATTTTGTAATTGAGCAATAGCGGCTTGCTGGGCTTGAAGCATCTCAAATATCACTTAGAGACTGAGTCTTTCGTCTCCTCTACTCTGTGTTCCTTGGCCACTAGATCGACCTTCTCTGCATATACTCCCATCGAGATCTGCGCCTAGGCCTGTGTTTAAAGCAACGTGCGAACTGACATCGACTGGGTTCGCAACCGGTGCTCCCCCGAGATTAGGGATGCGTTTTGTGAGTTTGACATATTTTAACCTGAAAACAAAGATACATGACAAGAACAAGCATAAAATAGTGTGTTTTACCAGAATCAGTACTGAACAATCACTATTATCCTTAGCCTCACGGTGGGCGCCAAACTGTTTACCCTAAAAATTGAGTAACAATTAAACTTATATTGTGGTTTTAAGGATATGTGATTTAAACCAGTACCAATTGATAAACAACGAATTAAATAGATAAATTGGACAATAAAATAAATCAAATCGGTCTGCAAACAATGCCTCGACCTCGATTCGAGATAGTCTCGAGGTTAGTTAATAAGAACAGTAGAAGATGGAACAAACAACGATAAACAGTAAGTAAAACAAAGAAAGCAGCGTATGTGTATATTCTTATCAATGAATAATGATTGTCTCCCCTACAAGTGAATGGGATCCCTCTTTATATAATAGAGGAATCCTAAATAAGGTACAACTCTAATAACGGAAGTAGATCCCATGATTGGCACTAATAACCGCTTTGATTTGATCTGTTCCGAGATTTTCGCCGTGATCTTCGACCGGTTACTGATATCTTACTATTCCGTTATTACGCCTTACTCGAAGTCAGTCATGCTTGATCTCGATTGTTGCTGGACTCGATCTCAATAAACATTTCGATCTTCAGGCTTGATGTTCTATCTTCGAGCTCGAGCTAGAGCCCGATCTATTACGAGGTTACCTCGAGGTAACTCCGTGCCATTTCGACCGTATACAACCTGCATAAGAAAATCAGATTGTTGTGAGTCAAAAACTCATTTGTGTTAGAACTACATATTCTAGGAAATACAGCCAAATTGCGGCAAGCCAACAATAAATAAAACTATAAAAATACCATCACCGTAAATTTTTGTACATTACGAATCAAGTAATGAAAAAAATAATCGGGAAGACTTTGGTAAAGCAATAGCTTCGAGCTCGCCTCTCTATTATTCCCGGTAGTTCCTTAATCATCGAATAAACAAAAACACCAGCAGTAAAACAAAGGAGAGAGTAAATTCTTCTTTTTGTTTAATTAAATAGGAAAGGACCCATGTACTCCCTCCATTTCAATTTATGTAAACCCATTTGACTGGGCACGGAATTTAAAAAAAAAAGAGAAGACTTTTGAACTTGTGGTATAAAATGAGGCACATATATTTTGTGTGGCTATAAATTGTTGCATAAAAGTAAATTGTTTCCAAATAAGGAAAGAGATCATTATTTTTGGCACGAACTAAAAAGGAAATAAGTTCACGTAACTTGAAACGGTGGGAGTATTACTTACCATAAAATGAAAAGCATATAAATCAATACTTCAATCACACAGCAGGAACAACTCGTATCTATCTCTCCTCGATCAAATTAGAGTAATTATGATGTTATAATAGAGACCGAATTTAAACAAAAGATTCAAGGATATAATAAGGGAATTCCGTAATTTAGCTTCAAGTAGTTGCGCACCAAGTACCAAAGCCATCCTAAATTCGGAGAGAAAAACAGTAAAGAGGAGAGGATGCAGTAAGTAGATGTTCAAGTCGGAAGAGAGACCGAAAGAAGAAGCTGTTAGGGGCAGTGAGCGCATGGTAAAAATAGCAGACTTGAGGAGATCAACTAAGCCTCGGGATATTCTGTGTAATCCTAAGTTACCAACACAACTGGTAAAAGACAATGCTAAATAGGATTATCTGGAAACAATATGTTGTTACTTACTCACTTATCTGGTTTGTGTTTGTATTTCTAGCAAAATAACGCATAGAAATGATGGCAAATGCTTTCAGACAAAAGGTTGTACTATACGAGTAGTTTTCGAAACTTCTCCGTTGAGATCGAGTCTTTCATCGGTATTTGGCACAATTTGTAATTATGGCCAATATTTTGGTTAATGGAGTCCATCTCACGTAAGTATAAGCATCTTTGAAAAGTATAAACTTTGTTGGCAATATTCTTTGGAACCTAAAAATATTGCATTATGTGGTGGATATCATTTGCACAAGTTGTATCTCTTTTTTTACACCTAAGATGCCAAGACTTTTTTGCCTATAAAAGGAAAGGCCATTAGTTTATTTTAGACACATCAACAAGACTTGAGTCTTTTCTTATTTCTTCCTTCCTCCTTTATTAAGAGTGTTTTGTATGAGAGTTAGTGTTGGGAAGCTCTTGTGTGAACCCTTTCTTTGGAGTGATCTTATGAGGTTATTATTTGGGATTAATTAGAGCGTTTACTCTAATTTTATACTCTCTTTTGTACTCTTATTGGTATAGTGAAATTGCTCATCTCCGCTTGTGTACGTAGGTCACACTGACCGAATCACGTTAAGTTGGTGTCTTCTTTATCTGCTTTAATTGTCATTGTTATCAACTTCCATTGTCTTTGTTATTGTCATTATACCGTTATTTGGCTAAATTCTGCACTACCCGAATTTCCAATCCTAACAATCACATCGATCCTTTTCAGTCTGCAATAATTCACATGTAAGTAAACGAACAAAATTTTAAAAATTGATACTCCCTAAAATAATTCAAATAACACACCCTGGTAATCTTCTCCAATGTTGTTACCAACTTCTACGTCACTATCTCCTCCAATATCTACTTAACTTGTGCTTTATTACTCACCAAAAAAATATTTCTACTTTGGTTCTTTCCTGCGTGTCTTTCCAATCATCTATATATATATATATATATATATATATATATATATATATATAAAAGAAAAACAAAGAGGACAACAATTTTCATTATATAATGAGATCATATTCAAAACCAATTGAAGGAAATGGAAGGAAACGAAAGTGACCTGCTTGGATGGGTTCAGAATTCCGATCTCACAAGTAGGCTATGGAACACAGAATGAGCAGAAATATAAAACGGGTAATCACATTCATGAATCGGAAAAAATTAATAAATGCTTAGAGTAACGAATAGGCACATATATAAATCATAACGATGCATTATATAAATACTGTATAACGGAAGAAGAAACTTGTATACGGATGAAACTGGACCCATAAGCCGGCTCGGTTCCCGATAAAATAAATCGAGTAAGGAACGCGATGACAAGGAACCAAAATTAAGGTAAAAGACTCGTTGAGTCAGGTACCGGGGGCACGACACCCGCCCTCAAGTATATCGAGGCCATGACCTCGGGGGATCGGTCCAAATCCCAAAAGATTTCGGAGAGCATTATTGGGCAATCGAACACGATTAACGGAAGGCCGTAATATCCGTGACCAACCGGGTATCACGGCACACATCTCGGCACGTACCGACGGGAATCCAGTAATTAGTTAAACGGGAGACTTTTACCTTTTATGGAATTGTACATAGAGTAGGATTCCCCTACTATATAAAGGGAGGGGGGAAGGGGGTCTGATTATTCATTGAACACATTGTAACACGCATCCCAAAGCAATATACTATTATTTTCACTGTTATTCATAACTCTTATTTCTCGTTCATCAGTGCTGGTCATTGTGAGTCCGGATTGAGGGTGGATATTTCATCAAAACTGAAATTATCCTCCTCATGTGGTTTGAATTTACTATATCGTTATTTGTTTAATCTAACGCAATTTATCGTTTGTATCGAATTAATCTATGTATCCTTAAAACCACTTACAAATTTAATTGTTATCCATTTTTTAGGGTAAACAGTTTGGCGCCCACCGTGGCGCTGAGGATAATAGTGGCAATTTGATACAAATTTTCATAATGCACCCTATTTTACACTTGTTCTTTGAAATATCTTTAATTTCAGGTCAAAGTTCAAAATATCGAACTCCCAATCTATACCTCTAATTGTGGATGCTGAGTCCGGTCACCACGGCGAGAACAACAATATGGTACCCAGTAACGAGGTGCCACCAATCGATCCCATCGGAGTTCCGGTCGCGGACCCGATCGATGCTAACTCACATGTGGCCATCAATGCGAATCTGCCTACCGATCCTGAGAACAACGTCCGTGGGGGGAGTCCGATCGGCAGCCCAAAATACACACAACGGTGAAGGAGATGGGATCAACTTGCGAGTGATCTTCGAAATGCTACAGGCCCAACAAGCAGCGATAGCCCAGCAGCAGAACCAAAGCCGTGCCCCCAGTAGAGTTGAGCCCGAGCCGTCCCGGGAAATCACTCGCAGAAATGAACCAATCACGGAGAGGCCGAGTGAAGCTAACCCGAGACTAACCCCGAAATCATAAAAATGCTCGAGGAACTGGCAAAACGGGTAGAATCGGGAGAAAAGAAAATCGAAGCCAATGACAAAAAGGTGGAAACATACAATTCCAAGGTTGACCAAATCCCAGGAGCGCCACCGATATTGAAGGGCCTAGATTCCAAGAAGTTTGTTCAGAAACCTTTCCCTCCGAGCGCAGCTCCGAAGCCAATTCCGAAGAAGTTTTGCATGCCCGAAATTCCTAAGTACAACGGAACAACCGACCCAAATGAGCATGTGACCTCCTACACGTGCGCCATCAAAGTGAACGACTTGGATGATGATGAGATCGAGTTTGTCCTACTAAAATCTTTCGGGAAAACTTTGTCAAAGGGAGATATGATATGGTATCACAAATTACCCCATAATTCTATTGACTCGTTTGCTATGCTTACAGACTCCTTTGTGAAGGCACACGCCGGGCCCATCAAGGTCGAGACCAGGAAGTCAGACCTTTTCAAAGTGAAACAGAGAGATAATGAGATGCTCAGGGAATTCGTGTCCCGGTTTCAAATGGAACGAATGGACTTGCCTCCGGTCGCGGATGATTGTGCCGTTCAGGCCTTCACCCAGGGACTCAATACTCGAAGCTCGTTGGCTTCACAGCAGTTGAAGCAAAATCTGATAGAATATCCGGCTGTAACTTGGGCCGACATGCATAATCGATATCAATAAAAAATTAGGGTCGAAGATGATCAGCTTGGGGCCCTTTTTGGGTTCGTCTACCCTGTCAGAGCTATTGACAGATCCAAAAGAGATATTGATCGTGAACCACAATAAAATAGGGATCGGTATCAACTATACAACGGAGACCAAAGAGGTAATGGGTTCAGACGAAACCCAGTGAGAAGTGATCGAGGTCAAAATAACTGGGGACTCATGTGCAAAAGCGGTTTCGACAGGCCCATCGGGTCTAAGGAAGTGCTAAAGTTATCGGAGTACAACTGCAACATCGATGTTGTTGCCATCGTATTTGCAATCGAACGTATCAAAGACACCAACTGGCCTCGACCTCTACAGTCCGATCCAGCCTAAAAGGATCCCAACCTAATGTGTGAATATCACGTCACTTATGGCCACAGAACAGAAGATTGCCGAATATTGAGAGAGGAATTAGCCTGGTTATTCAACAACGGACATTTATGATAGTTCTTGAGCGATCGAGCCTAAAACTATTTCAGGAATAGGGACTCTAATAAGCAGATCTAGCAGGAGGAACCTCAACACGTCATTAACATGATCATCGGTGAGGTCGACGTCCCCTAGGGGCTGATGCTAAAGCGCACCAAAGTGTCCATCACTAGAGAAAAATGGACTCGAGATTACGTGCCAGAAGGAACCTTATCTTTCAATGACAAGGACACTGAAGGCATCGTGCAGCCATACAATGATGCACTAGTAATATCTGTACTTATAAATAAATCTTGAGTTAAGTGTGTGTTAATTGATCAAGGTAGCTCGGCCAATATCATCAGATTGAGAGTTGTAGAGCAGCTAGGTCTGTAAGACCAAATTGTGCCTGCAGTCCGAGTTCTAAACAGATTCAATATGGAATGTGAGACCACTAAAGGGGAGATAACACTACCGGTGAACACCGCCGGAACCATTCAGGAAGCAAAGTTCTACATGATCGAAGGATAAATGAGATACAACGCTCTGTTCGGGAGGCCGTGGATTCATAACATGAGGGCAGTGCCCTCGACACTGTACCAGGTGTTGAAATTCCCAACGCCAGGAGGGATTAAAAAAATTTACGGAGAATAACCGGCCGCAAAGGAGATGTTCGCGGTCGACGAGGTCCTGATATCCACACTTTATACACCAAAAGATCTAAGTTCGGTCACCAAGGGAGGGACCAAATAGCAATCGCGGTCGATGAGAATGACAACTACAGAGTTCCCAGATCCTTCATAGTCCTCGACTATTCCGACACCACCAAATCAACAGTCGAGGAACTGGATCAAGTCATATTGATCGAGATCCTGCCCGATCGTAAGGTATACCTGGGCATGGGGTTAAATCCCGAGCTCAGAAAAAAACTCATTGAATTCCTTATGGCTAACATAAATTGTTTCACTTGGTTCCACTTCGACATAACAGGGATCCCGCCGGAGATAACTACCCATAAGCTAAGCCTAGATCCGAAGTTCCACCCGGTCAAACAGAAAAGGAGGCCTTAGTCCGAAGTTAAGCATGCATTCATCAAAGACGAGGTATCTAAACTCCTTAAAATAGGGTCCATCCGGGAGGTTAAATACCCGGATTGGTTAGCAAATGTAGTGGTAGTCCCTAAAAAAGGAATAAATTAAGAATGTGTATAGACTACAAAGACTTGAATAAGGCATGCCCCAAGGATTCTTTCCCTCTTCCCAACATCGATTGCATGATCGATGCGACGGCCAACCACGAGATCCTCAGCTTTCTCGATGCCTATTTCGGGTACAACCAAATTCGGATGGACCCGGGCGACCAGGAAAAAACATCCTTCATCACTAAGTACGACACCTACTGCTATAATGTAATGCCATTCAGACTAAAAAATGCCGGTGCCACTTACCAACGCCTAGTAAATCGAATGTTCGAAGAACAAATAGGAAAATCAATGGCGGTTTACATTGACGATATGTTAGTTAAGTCCCAGCAAGCAGAGGACCATTTGAAACATTTGCAGGAAACCTTCAACACATTGAAGAAATACAATATGAAGCTAAACCCGGAGAAACACGCATTCGAAGTCGGGTCCAGGAAATTTCTCGAATCCATGGTGTCTAATCGGGGAATCGAGATCAATCCCAATAAAATCAAGGCCAAAGAGGACATTACCATGGTGGAAAATGTCAAAGCCGTTCAAAGACTAACCGGGCGCATAGCCGCGTTGGGCCGATTCATTTCAAGGTCCTCCGACAAAAGCCATCGTCTCTTCTCGTTATTGAAAAAGAAGAATAATTTCTCATGGAAACCGGAGTGTTAGCAAGCCTTGGAAGAACTCAAGAGATACCTTTTGAGCCCGCCTTTGATTCATACTCCGAAGGCAATAAACAGTTGTACCTATACTTAGCGGTATCCGAGATAGCGATAAGTGGAGTCCTAGTCTGGGAAGAAGAAGGTACGCAATTTCCTATTTACTATATTAGCAGGACTCTAGGTGAGGCCGAAACTAGGTATCCTCACTTGGAAAAATTGGTGCTCGCTTTGCTAAACGCCTCTAGGAAGTTAAAACCGTATTTTCAATGCCATCCCATATGTGTCGTGACTACTTACGCGTTGAGGAACATAATGCATAAGCCCAAACTCTCAGGACGATTGGCCAAATGGGCCGTGGAAATCAACAGGTACAATATCGAATATCGACCCCGAACCGCCATCAAATCTCAAATTTTGGCAGTCTTCGCGGCCAACTTCACACCAGCCCTAATACCCGAGGTCGAGAAGGAGTTGTTAAACTCGGGGACCTCCTCCGGCTGGATCCTCTTTACTGACAGTGCCTCGAACGCAAATGAGTCATGACTTGGCATCGTGTTAAAGCCACCGATGGGTAATGTAGTTAGGCAATCTATTATAACCGTAAAATTAACTAACAACGAGGCCGAGTATGAGGCCATGATTACAGGTCTCGAACTGGCTAAAAGCCTGGGGGCCGAGGTGATTGAAGCTAAGTGCGATTCCCTTCTTTTGGTGAACCAAGTCAATAGAACGTTTGAAGTCAAAGAGGAGCGTATGCGAATCGAGAGCTCTACGCACGAAGACTGCCAGGTTCAGCTTGTCCGAAGATACCGTTCAGGAGGATGTTCGATGGCCCACTTACCATATGTCTGGGATCGGGAGATACCGTGTAACGATCCGACCGGTCATTCTGAAATCTAGCGTATCGTCCGGTGGTTCGAGGCCTTGAGTAGCTTTACTTCAGGTATTATGACTTGTACGTGTGGTCGGAACTAAATTTCGGGAAGTTCAGAGTTGATTTGGAAAGAAAATTCTAATTTCGGAAGCTTTAAGTTGGAAAAATTGACTAAGGTTTGACTTTTGAGTAAACAATCTCGGAATCGGGATTTAAAGGTCCCAATAGGTTTGTGTGGTGATTTCGGACTTGGGAGTATGTTCGAGTTGAGTATCAGAGTGGTCTAGAAGCATTTCAGCACTTATTATGGAAGGTTGGCATTTTGAAGGTTTAAGAATTTCATAAGTTTGGTTTGAAGTGGATTTTGATGTTATCAATGTCCGTTTGAGTTTATGAGCCTTGGAATAAGTTCGTATTATGATTTGTGACTTGTGCGTAAAATTTGAAGTCATTCCGGATTGATTTGGTACATTTCTGCACAAGATATAGAATTTGAAAATTTAAAAATTTGAAAATTTATAAGTTGATTCGAGGCGCGATTCGTAATTTCAATGTTGCTTGGCGTGATTTAAGGCCTCGACTAAGTTCGTATTGCATTTTGGGATGTGTTGATATATTTGGTTAAGGTCCCGAAGACCTCGGGTGGATTTCGGATTGTTAACAGATCAATTTTTGGACTAAGGAAATGCTGGGATTTTTCTGGTTGCTAGTGCGATCGCTTCTGCGGAAGCTGGGCCACAGAAGTGAGGATCGCATCGCATAAGCGAGGAAGAATGGCTGGGGAAGGCTTCGCAGAAGAGGAAAATGGAACAATTCTGTGGCTTCGCAGAAGCGACAGAGTGGTCACATAAGTAAGCTGGAATGCAGAGGCGGCTATGGCTTCACACATGCGGTTGCACAGAAGTGGAAATGAGTCTGCATGTGTGATGGGACTGCTGACCAGTGGACTTTGTAGATGCGCATTTGTGGTCACAGAAGCGACTACGCAAATGCGAGTATTTTGTCTGCATAAGCAAAAACTGGGCAGAACATAAGGGATCGAACTTGGTCATTTCGTCATTTTCATTTGGGATTCTTAGAGCTCGGTTCTTGGGCAATTTTGAAGAGTTTTCATCATGCAACACAAGGTAAGTAATTCCTACACAATTTAGTGAAATACTTGGATTATATACGGAATTTGAACATGGAAATTTATGGAAATTTTGGGATTTTAAGAGGAAGACCTAAAATTGATAGTTTTGGATTTTCACCATGATTTTGGAAATGGAATTAGGAATAGATTATATATTTGAGTTCGTAATGTTATGGGTAAGGTTTATCTTCAAAAAGTTTTGGAATCCGGGCGCGTGAGCTCGAGGGTTGACTTTGTTGGCTTTAGAGCGAAATTGTGAATCATTATAAATTGTTTATTTATACGTATTGGGGTATATTTTGATTGGTTTGCACATTGTTTGACTAGTTTTAGAGAAACGAGCATCAGTTTGAGGTGTTTGAGTGGCGTTGAAGCCGGTTATGGAACTTCAGAGTGAGGTAAGTCTCCTATCTAACTTTGTGATGGGGAAACTACCCCTAGGTGATATATTTGATATGTGATACTTGTTGCGGGGGCTACGTACGCACGAGGTGACATGAGTCCGTATGTAGCTAAATTCATGTTATTGTCCGGGTAGACTTAGGTTCACACCATGCTGTAACTGTACTATTTGAGTTGTCCCTTTCCAATTAAATTCCTTTATTTTACATTACGACTTAAGACTAGACTTGCGTAGAGTGATATATTTGCTATGGTAGAGAGTTGGCGGGCTTCATGATTAGCCGCAGAATAATTGCACTCCTCTTACGAATTTCTCTCGCGCTATGTGTTTTCATCGAAAAGTTTTCCTTAAAATTCATAACTCGCATGTTTATTCGTGAATGGGGTCAATGACCCGTTAAAGCTTCTTATTCTAATGGGATAGGGCCATTCGCCTCGACAGTATAATAGATACATCTATGGTTCGTGCCGTTCGACCCTCGGTAGTGCGCATATTATGATGGGATCAGGCTATTCGTCTCGGCAAGATTATGTATGACACTCTCATGGGAACAGGCCGTTTGCCTCGGCAATGTAATAAATGTATCTATAGTTCATGCTATTCGACCCTTGGCAGTGCACACATTATGATGGGATCGGGCCGTACGCCTTGGTATTTCTCTAAAATAACCTTATGAAATCGTGCGTAATATTTGACAAGAAGCCAGTATATCTATGAGTTTTCCTGATTTGAACTGTGACGACCTATCTGGTGAGGTCCATTATATATATACTCCGATTGAGGAGGTAACTACTAGCTGAGAGCTTGAGTTTATTGTTGATAGAAGGATTTTACCACGTATTTATACTTGTTATTTTATTTATTTGCTCTGCCTCACATCTGTATACTTCTATTGTATCTGTCTTATTGGACCACTAGTAAGTGTCGATGTCGACCCCTCGTCACTACTTCTCTAGGGTTAGGCTAGATACTTACTGGGTATGCTTTGATTTACGTACTCATGCTACACTTACTACACTTATTTTGCAGGTACATATATGTTTGGTGGTATTTTGGGCGCAAAGGCGCTATTGCGGGGACTTTACCATGAGCTGCATTCCATGTTAGGATCTGCAACCTGCAGGGTCTCCATTAGAGTTATTTATATTCTCATGTCTAATTTGTATTCCAAACATATGTCGTATTTTGTTATATTTTTTAGTTGATGCTCATGCACTTGTGACACCGGATTTTGGGGGTTCCTTCGGGTTGTTCATTATTGTAGTTCGTGTAAATATTATCATTTACTATGTAAATTCTATTTTATACTATTTAATTAATGGAAATTATCATTTCAAAGTAATAAAATGAGTAAGCAAGTTGATCAATCACCGTTGGCTTGTCTGAAGGCGGTGTTAGGCGCCATTACGACATTTAGTGGATTTCGGGTCGTGACATAGCGAGTATGTTTTGAAGGAAGTTCACGAAGGCACCTACGGAATCATTTGGGATCCAAATAGTTGGTTCTTAAGATAATCAGAGCCGAATACTACTGGATCGACATGGAAAAAGACGCAAAGGAGTTCGTGCGAAAATGCGACGGATGTCAAAGATATGCATCGATGATTCATCAGCCCAGGGAGCTACTACATTCGATCTAGTCAACCTGGCCATTCATGAAATGGGGAACAAACATCGTTGGCCCCATGCCATGGGCAACCCGTAAGGCTCAATTCATATTATTTATGACTGTCTATTTTTCTAAATGGGTGGAAGCCCAGGCATTTGAGAAAGTCAGAGAGAAAGAAGTTATTGACTTCACTTGGGATCACATAATATGCCAGTTTGGAATGCCGGTCGAGATCGTGTGCGACAATGGGAAGCAGTTCATCGGCAGTAAGGTGAATAAATTTTTCGAGGACCATAAGATCAAAAAGATCCTATCAACACACTATCACCCTAGTGGGAATTGGGAATGCGGAGTCTACGAACAAAACCATACTCCAAAATCTTAAGAAGAGGTTGACCGACGCCAAAAGAAAATGGAAGGAAATTTTGCCCCAAGTCCCGTAGGCATATCGAACGACCTCAATGTATAGTACCAGGGCCACCCCGTTCTCGTTGTTCTTCAGTGCCGAAGCACTAATACCGATCGAAGTAGGGGAACCGAGTCTCCGATTCCGATACGCGGCCGAAGAGTCAAATGACGAGGTCATGAACACGAGCCTAGAACTGCTAGAGGAGAGGCACGAAGCCGCCCTCATCCGGTTGACCGCCCAATAATAATGGGTCAAAAGGTATTACAACCAGAGAGCCAACCACCGACACTTTAATATCGGGGATTTGGTGTTAAGAAAAGTGACACTAAATACCTAGAACCCGAATGAAGGCAAGCTGGGACCGAATTGTGAAGGTCCATATCGAATTGTTGAGATCACCGACAAAGGATCATACAAACTCAAAGCAGGGAATGGTGAGCGACTACAGAACAACTGGAACATGACCCACTTAAAATGGTACTACTGCTAAGGTACGACCCCATTCATTCTTTTCTTTACCTATATTACGAATTGAACTAACATTTGCAGGCAACGACCAACGAATGATGCAGTTATTAGGCTTCAAAGCATGCGTTGCACTCTTTTTCCCTTGAACCGGTTTTTCGGCAAGGTTTTTAATGAGACAATAGTAGATCGTGCTAACTTAGAATTGAAGACCGGCTATGAACCGGAGTCGAGGGTCACATTAATAGTATCCGAGCCCTCTCTACGTTCAGCCTCAAATACTGGGGGCCATCACCCTTGATAATGATTTTAGCAAGGAAGGAAACTTTGTGCTCGAACAGTCCGGGCTTGGTAGATAGGATTTATTGTAAGGGCCAAACGGTCAAATGAACCGTTCCCACATAGACCACTTAATACATAACACGAATCTTGTACACATTTGCCATCTTGTATATTGCGCACAGAAATGAAAGAAAAATTCTACCTTGCAGATACATATTTTGTCTCTTAAAAACTACTACATTTTGTTCCTTAAGGACTTCGAGCCCAAGAGCCACCTCTACCCGGATCCAAGAGATCACCCCACTCGGGGATTGTCATCCAAGGTAAACTCGGATGGCTCGGGCTATCGAAGACCGAGGGTACAAAAACCTATTAGGTAGTGCCCGAACTTTAAAGGCTACAGCCGCCCCCATTCGGGGACTGTCGTCCTGGGAAAGTCCGGATGGCTCGGGCATCGAAGCCCGGGGTAATAAGCCTATTGGGCAATACCGAACTTAAAAGGCTACGGCCATCTTAGAAACGGCTCGGAGACCTCCTAAACCCGTAACCAAAACATAAGACCTTGAAAATTTCCAAATCGGTCCAAAGTATACCGTCGACAAAATTATAATCTTAAAACTTCTAAGTAAGCACTTTGGGGAAAGCTTCCAATCATACCAATCCCCCACGAGTTATAAAAAAAATTACATCGAGAACAAGCCTTGTTCGGACCTCCGAACAAGACCCTATTACTACGTGCTAAGGCATTTGCAATTGTAAAGACAAAGCCAAAAAGAAACAAACTTGAAAGTTGAGAAAGGAAAAAAAGAAAAGCATTATATATATAAATATCTTTACAAAGGACAAACGGCCTCAACAAAACATACAAAAATACAAAAACAAAGAAAAATCTACAAGGCACCTAAGCCGGATCTTCGTCGGAGCCCGCCTCGTCACCGGGACCATCGGAGTCTTCTCCACCGGAACCCTCGGTGTAAGGCCCCGTTAAATTTTTTTAATAATTTAATATTTTAAAGTACGACAACTGTATTCGAGAATAACGTATTCGAGTATCAAAGGATACCTATGGGTGGAACCTTATTATTTTAACATCAAAAGTATTTCAACAACGTCGTTTCTTTGAGTATAAGTTGTATCACATTAATCAAATAAGCTTCAAATTCAGTTTTTATTGAAGCATTAGATCTGTATTGAAATTACGGATCCATAGAAAAAAGAATCATCGAATTCGGACATCGTATGAGAGAGTTATTCCCATTTTCGGGAAAGATAGAAACGATTTCCCAACGCCAGCGCCCATGGTAGCACGGGGCGCTATCCTTGGTGCTGGGATTTCTTTCAGGTACTGGAACCAGTGCCATAGGCATCCCCCCCGTGCCATCAGTGGCGTCCGAAATGCTATATACTTATTCGGGGTTCATTTTACCCCATTTTTCTTGGTCGAACTTTGGGGTTTTCCTCCAATCTCTCAAGACCTCCAACTCCCCCCATCTTCATGGTGAGTAGTACCTACTAATTTGGTGTTTCATTCCATAAATTCCACCCTAAAGCTAACTCAATCCTCCATAAAATGGCGACGTGATCTTTTCTTATTCACTTGTGCTGGTGGCGGAGAGGTCGGCGCCTGTGTTCTGGCTCTGGGGGGGCATAGATTTTCAAGAAATTTATTCATGAACTCAAATGAGGGTTTTGCAAGATTTCTTCCAAAAGGTAATCCTACACTCTTAGACTTACATGTATGGATATATTATGGGAATATGAGTATGAATTAAGTATTGGAACTTATGGTATGGTGGCTGGAAGCCATAAGTTCCCAATTTAAATACATAACTATTGTAGAGATTGAAAGGTGATTATTTGATGGAATTTTGTCGGTTGGGTATGGATGGATGGTCATGTATGTGATGTTGGAAGTTATGAATTGTTTAAGAATTATGGTGGGATAAATTATTGATAAATGGTAGTAGTTGGAGGAACTAATTCTATGGTTAAGAGATGTAGAGATTCATACCTACTAGGTGTTTGATAAAAGGCCTAAATGGCCTAAATTATGGAATTTGTTACTATTATTGGTCCCATTGGATGTTGTTATTGTAGATTGAAGTTGCTTAGTATAGTGGATCGTTGTAGTATCATTAAAGGACGGATTTGAGGTATGTTGGCTAAACGTCTTTCCTAGAATTGAATCCCATGATGTTCTTGTAAGTCCCGAGTTATTCTTTATAAATCAACTGTTCCGAATAAGCTTTGTGTTGAAAGGTATGTGTTCGAAATGTGTTCCGGATGCTCTTATCATATGATGTTATCCTTCGGGAATGTGTTCAAGAATGATATGTGTATTAAAATGTTATGGCTTTGAGTCGTGTTCTAAATGAAAGCTAGTATACCGAATTGTGTGAGAAAAACTCGATATGCTTAAGACACTAAATTGCTCATATGTGTTGTGTACCTAAAGTCATGATTTGAAATGCCTTGTTGTTGATAATATATAAGCATGCTCGAAAGAGAAAGAAGATAGTGGTCATATGAAGTGTGGCCACCGTGCCAAGAATGAAAGTTATACTTATGGCCAAGAGTGCCAATGAAATGAAATAACGTGAGAAAGGTTAATAAATGAGCTTTGATTTAACTGTTCCAAATTGACTCCGAAAATAGAATTATCCAAAATCTTATGTACTCAAGTCATGTCCAAATGTGGTTGTTTGAACTAATGCTATGCTTGGTAGGTATTTTCAATATGTTTTGTGCTCTTACATAATCATGAGTTGAAATGGTGCATTGCCCTTTTGGGAAAAAGTATTTCAAGGATAAATGGTGTGTTACTCATTTATGATTTTAGCTTGTGCTTCGATTACCAATCATTTTACTCCATTTCTTGGAAAGAAATCCATTGTGTTTAGAGTCTTCATGTCACAACCCAATTCTCCCTCCATAAGATGTCGTGACGGCACTTAGTCTCTATGACTAGGTAAGCCTAACATAATGCGGATTCTAATAAAAAAAGTACTGAAGGTAAATAACTGGTAACAATGCCACTCGACATTTACAATAACCAACACTCTAGTAATACACAATATTTCCTAAACCCGGAACATCATAAATCACAAGCTACAAAAGGAAACTAGTATCTCCATACACCAGAGCCTAATAAAAGAAGTACGGAAGGTAAATGACATATGAGAGAATAGAGGGGGACTCCGAGGTCTGGGAACACGGCAGATGTACCTTAAAGTCTCCGTACAGCAGCAAGCACTCTCAACTAGTAGCGAGGCTGATAAGAAGTACCTGGATCTGCACACAAAACATGTACAGAAGAGTAGCATGCGTACACCACAACGGTACCCAGTAAGTGCCAAGCCTAACCTCGGTAGAGTAGTGACGAGGTCAGGTCCGGGCCCTACTGGGATATAATAATAAGACAGATGTTATAATAAAAATGAAGTAAATTGGAGAAGACAACAACAAGTATTCACAAAGCAATAACAACACCGCACAATGATATAACAACATGGGTGCTCCCGAGATACCGTCTCGTAGTCCCAAAAGTAAATATACAGGGAGAACTCTCGAGGTACCGCCTCGTAGTCTCAAAAGTAAATATGCAGGGAGAACTCCCGAGGAACCGCCTCGTAGTCTCAAAAGTAAATGTACAGGGAGAACTCCCAAGAAACCGCCTCGTAGTCTCAAAAGTAAATGTGCAGGGAGAACTCCCGAGGAACCACCTCGTAGTCTCAAAAGTAAATGTGCAGGGAGAACTCCCGAGGAATCACCTCGTAGTCCCAAATGTAAATACACAGCTCAAACCGATAAATACAATAGTTAACCACAAGATTTCTACAGTTAATACTGATAAAGAACGAAAAACAGGAAATCAACTAGGCATGCTTCATAGAGTTCAAATAAGCAGTTAAAGCATGTAGACATACGATATTAGACTAAACAGGATAACTACACAGGTTGGTATAACACAATTAAGAATGAAAAGCAGATTACTACTCAGAAAAAATGGTATAACCCAAATTAGAAGGAAAACAGGTTGCTACTCAGTAAAATTGATTTTTTTACAACAGTACCCCGTGTACGTACTCGTCACCTCACATACACGGCACTCACATATCACAACAGTACCAAATCCTAAGGGGATTTCCCCCATACAAGGTTAGGTAAGCCACTTATCTCGAACCAAGCTCAAATCAATGTGTAACAATGCTTTTTCCGCGAATATCCAACTCCGAATGGCCCAAATCTAGCCAAAATCAATTACATATCATAAATATAACTATAAGAAACTAATCTAGTTAATGAAATCAAAGCTAAAGCGAGAAATTAGAAAATTTCCCCAAAAGGTCTCCCGGCCCCACGTCTCGGAATCAGGTAAAAGTCACAAAATACGAACACCCATTCACTCACAAGTCTAACCATACAAGAATTACTCGAATCCAACCTCAAATCACCTTTCAAAACTCGAAATTATAGTCTATGAAGTTTCTACCATTTTTCCTCCAAATTTCCAACTCAAATACCTAATTAAATGATGAAATCAACCATAGATTAGTGGAATATAACCATAAATGAGTTAAGAATCGTTACCTAAAAGTTTTCTTTGAAAATCCCTCAAATAATCGCCCAATCCGAGCTCTCAAAGTCCCAAAACTGAAATGGGAAATCAACCCTCGAAATCCTATTTTTTGCCCAGCAAACTCGCTTCTGCGAGCCTTCACACGCACCTGCGGTATCGCAATTGCGGAAAACTCATCGCATGTGCGAAAATGACTTAAATGGCTAGGACCATATCTGCGAGCTTTGGGCCGCACTTGCGAGCCTGCTCCTGCGGCTTGAGTTCCGCACCTGCGCTCATAGACCTTCTTGACCAACAGCACACCTGCACCCTTCACTCCGCACATGCGATCCCGCACTTGCGGTCTCCCCACCGTAGGTGCGAAACACCAGAAACCAGCAAAGCTTCAGCAATTGCATAAGTCCAACATTTCATCCGTTAAGCATCTGAAACACACCCGAGGCCCCCGAGACTTCAATCAAACATACCAACAAGTCCTAAAATACCATACGATCTTAGTCAAGCCCTCAAATCACATCAAACAATGCTGAAAACACGAATCACCTTCCGATTCAAACTTAATGAACTTGAAACTTTAAATTTCTACAACTGATGCCAAAACCTATCAAACCACGTCCGATTGACCTCAAATTTTGCACACAAGTCATATTCTATATTACGGACCTACTCTAATTTCCGCAATTGGAATCTGACCCCGATATCAAAAAGTTCACTTCCGGTCAAACTTCCCAAAAATTTGATTTTCGCCATTTCAAATCTAAATCAGCTACATACCTCCAATATACAATCCGGACACGCTCCTAAGTCCAAAATTACCCATCGGAGCTAACGGAACTGACGAAACTCCATTCAGGAGTCGTCTTTACACAATTCGAACTACGATCAAAATCCTAGAACTTAAGCTTCCGTTTTAGGGACTAAGTGATCCAAAACACTCCGAAACTAAAAACGGAACCTCCCAGTAAGTCACATAAGCAAAAAAACATATGGGAAAAATAGTAAATAGGGGATCAGGGCTATTACTCTCAAAACGACCGGCCAGGTCGTTACACTTCATTGCCAATGAACCTAAAGTTATGATTTCCGGAATATTGTATATGTTAATATTTATGATGATGATCCATGAAAGGAAAGATATGAAAGTGTGAAATATGAAATACGGCCATTGTGCCATGAAATAAGAATCATATGTATGGCCAAGAGAGCCAATGAAATAATAATGTTGTAAGTGGTTAAAAGTACGGATTAAGTGATATATGGTGTGAAAGGTTATGAGATGTACGTATTTGTACTTTTGTTTCCAATGTGTTATAAGACCCTACGTTCTTGCGAGTAAAGACTATGATGTTCTTAAATGTTCTAAATGCTCTTAATGTTCTATGATTACCCATGGCAAGTACAAGAAAGTGATAGTATGAACATGAAATGTGGTCATTGCTTAAATGAGAATTATGAAGTGTTGTATGTCCTAATGTTTTCAACTATAGTTGTATGCTTCTGAAATAATGTATGTAAATGACTTTGGTTGTTAAGTCCCCAAGAGTCATGAACCTAGATAATGACCTCAAGATATCAAGGGAGTGAGTAATGAGATGGAAGGGAGATGTCCTTTATTAAATGATGATGATTTTTAAGAAAAGGAATTGGACCCAAGTGCCATTGAAGTCGACTTATTGATTTACCATGCATGTGCTAATGTAATGAGTTGTGTTTCTCCACGATGAGCATGAACATGAAGTATCCCAATGATATGCGAAATTACGACCTTAAATGTAATGACAAACTATGTCGCTTTCAGTATATATATTGGGGTGAGGCGACATGGCCGTTTTATATAGAGATTGTGGTATTGTGATACACCTCCACCCGCATATATTGGGGTGAGGCGGCATGTCCGATTTGTGTAGGGATTGTGGTATTGTGGTTACACCTTCACCCGCATATATTTGGGTGAGGTAGTAGGGCTGCTTTGTGTAGAGATTATGGTATTGCGATACACTTTCACCCGCATATGTTGGGGTGAGACGGCAAGGCCGCTTTGTGTAGAGATTATGGTATTGTGATACACTTCCACCCGCATATATTGAGGTGAGGCGGCAGGGCCGCTTTGTGTAGAGATTATGGTATTGTGAAACACCTCTACCCTCTACTCACATATATTGGGGTGAGACGGAAGGGCCGCTTTGAGTAGAGATTGTGGTATCGTGAAATACCTCCACCCGCATATATTGGGTGAGGCGGCATGGCCGCTTTGTGTAGAGATTATGGTATCGTGATACACCTCCACCCGCATATGTTGGGGTGAGGCGGCAAGGCTGCTTTGTGTGAAGGTGGTTATAGAGGGTCCTTGACTTAATATCTATAAATTTGTAATGGAAGCTCTTCATAAATTTGCTGGACGTTAACGGCTATCTAAGCCCTTTTACTGTTACCATGATTCATCATATTCATATTCTATTTCCAAGCACTTTAATAGGTGTATTTGTATTGTGTAAGTGAATACTGTGAACGGTCTATGAAACGCACAAGTGTATTGTATAGGTGATACTGTGAAAAGTCTATGAAATGCACAAGTGTATTGTATAGGTGATACTGTGAACGGTCTATGAGACGCATAGGTGTATAATATGATATGTAAACATTAAGGACGATCTATGAAATGTATATGTGTAAAATAAGGGAGGAAGGTGCCATTTTTATTGGCCTTGTTAGTACATGTTGTTACAATTATATTATATTATGTATTCCACATATAGCTCATATGATTCAATTGATCCTAAAAGAAGTTTAGAATGATGCAAGTATAATAAGACTTGAAATGTGATTCTATGGGATGTTTCGTAGTTTCTTGATGTAATTTATTTGCCTCTTATTTAAATTACCATATTTTCATATGTTGTTTTGACCATTTTACATACGAGTACTATTCCACATGTACTCACGTCCCTTTTGCCGGTGGATCTGCATCTTTTAATGGATGCAGGTATACTTCTACAGGATGATATGAATCTTTGATAGGGATCTTCTTCACTACTCAGCTTATGGTGAGCCCGCTATAGTTCTAATGGGTGTTTGGGTCTAGTTCATTTTATGTATTTAGGTATCTATTGTCATAGAAACTCCATGTACACTGAGGGTCATGTAATTAAAGATTTGAATTTTGTCATGTATTTATGTTCACATTATTTACAACTATTTATAAAGCTGTGTAGCCATCATGAGAAAGAATTTATGGGCCATTGAGCCAAATGTATTCAATATGAAAGTCAAGATCTAATTATGTTATGGTAAATCATGCATGAGTAATGATGAGAGGTTAATGTAAATTAGTCTTGCTCGACTAGGTTTACTCGGTTGAGCGCCGGTCGCGCTCCTTGAGTTCGGGGCGTGACAAACTTGGTATCAGAGCATGGTTTAAGAATCCTAAGGTGTCATGGAGATCTGTCAGTAGAGTCCCTTTTATCGGTGTATTGGCGGCCACACTTATAATAGGGAGGCTACAACGATATTTAGGAAATGTTTCCCTTCTTCTATCCTCGATCGTGCGTTAAGGTTCCGATTTACTCTCGGAGTTCCCTTGTTAATATCAAGGAATGCTTGCATGTCATGCTAAGAAATGAGAAAGGCCTAAGGATTAAAGGAATGACACACATAACAGGCATAATGTGTGAGGTTCCCAATTGTCCTCGTAATAAAGGAAGGAAAAATCAAGGATACGACCAAGGTAAGCAAGGTCATAGAGTTGGTCTCGAGAGTCATGGTTGTTGCTTTCATGTATATGGTGCAATGTGATATTATCTATATGTTGTAAGGATTAATTTATGTGATTCTCTGGCGGATGGATGGGCCCCATTTACAGGGGAAACTCTGCCGAAATATTTGGAAATTTATGGAGTTAGTTAAATTGGGAACTTTTGGTGTGTAGGTGAGGATTTAAGTCACATTTGGTGTTTATGGAAGATTGTAACCCTCATTCGAGGACGAATGATCTTAAGCGGGGGAGAATGTAAGGCCCCGTTAAAATTTTTTAAGGATTTAATATTTTAAAGTGCGATAACGGTATTCGAGAATAACGTATTCGAATATCAAAGAAGACCTATGGGGTGGAACCGCATTATTTTGACATCAAAAGTGTTTCAACGACGTCATTTATTCGAGTATAAGTGGTACCACATTAATCAAATGATCTCCGAATTCAGTTTTGATTGAAGCATTAGATCCGTATTGAAATTACGGAGCCATAGCAAAAAGAATCATCGAATTCAGACATCGTATGAGAGAGTTATGCAAATGATTTCCCATCGCTAGCGCCAGGGGTGCTATCCCTGGTGCTGGGATTTCTTTCAAGTACTGGAACCAGTGCCACATGCAGCCCCTCGGCGCCACCTGTGGCGCCCGAAATGCTATATACTCATTCGGCGTTCATTTTATGCCATTTTTCTTGGCCGAACATTGGGGTTTTCCTCCACTCTCTCAAGACTTCCAACTCCCCCCATCTTCAAGGTGAGTAATCCCTACTAATTTGGTGTTTCATTCCATCAATTCCACCTTAAAGCTAACTCAATCCTCCATAAAATACATAGATTTTCAAGAAGTTTCTTCAAGAACTCAAAGGAGGGTTTTGTAAGATTTCTTCCAAAAGATAATTCTACACCCTTCGACTTACATGTATGGATATATTATGATAATATGAGTATGAATTAAGTATTGGAACTTATGGTATGGTGATTGGAAGTCATAAGTTCCCAATTTAAATACATAACCATTGTAGAGATTGAAAGGTGATTATTTGATGGAATTTTGTTGGTTGGGTGTGGATGGATGGTCATGCATGTGATGTTGGAAGTTATGAATTGTTTAAGAATGATGGTGGGATAAATTATTAATAAATGGTAGTAGTTGGAGGAACTAATTCTATGATTAAGAAACGTAGAGATTCATGCCTACTAGGAGTTTGATAAAATGCCTAAATGGCCTAAATTATGGAATTTGTTACTAATATTGGTCCCATTGGATGTTGTTATTGTAGATTGAAGTTGCTTAGTATAGTGGATCGTTGTAGTATTATTAAGGGATGGATTTGATGTATGTTGGCTAAACTTCTTTCCTAGAATTGAATCCCATGATGTTCTTGTAAGTCCCGAATTATTCTTTATAAATAAACTATTCCAAATAAGCTTTGTGTTGAAAGGTATGTGTTCGAAATGTGTTCCGGATGCTCTTATCATACGATGTTATCCTTCGGGAATGTGGTCAAGAATGATATGTGTATTAAAATGTTATGGCTTTGAGTCATGTTCCAAATAAAAGCTAGTATACCGAATTGTGAACTCGATATGCTTAAGACACTAAATTGCTCATATGTGTTATGTACATAAAGTCATGATTTGAAATGCCTTATTGTTGATAATATATAAATATGCTCGAAAGAGAAAGAAGAGAGTGGTCATATGAAGTGTGGTGACCATGCCAAGAATGAAAGTTATACTTGTGGCCAAGGTGCCACTGAAATAAAATAACGTGAGAAAGGTTAATAAATGAGCTTTTATTCAACTGTTCGAAATTGACTCCGAAAATAGAATTATCCAAAAGCTTATGTACTCAAGTCATGTCCAAATGTGGTTGTTCGGACTAATGCTATGCTTGGTAGGTATTTTCAATATGTTTTGTGCTCTTACATAATCATGAGTTGAAATGGTGCATTGCCCTTTTGGGGAGAAGTATTTCAAGGATAAATGGTGTGTTACTCGTTTATGATTTTAAATTGTGCTTCGATTGCCAATCACTTTACTCCATTTCTTGAAAAGAAATCCATTGTGTTTAGAGTCTTCATTGCCAATGAACTTAAAGTTGTGATTTCTGGAATATTGTTTATATTGATATTTATGATGATGATCTATGAAAGGAAAGATATGAAAGTGTGGAATATAAAATATGCCCATTGTGCCATGAAAGAAGAATCATATGTATGGCCAAGAGAGCCAATGAAATAATAATGTTGTAAGTGGTTAAAAGTACGGATTAAGTGATATATGGTGTGAAAGGTTATGAGATGTACGTATTTGTACTTTTGTTTCCAATGTGTTATAAGACCCTACGTTCTTGCGAGTAAAGACTATGATGTTCTTAAATGTTCTAAATGCTCTTAATGTTCTATGATTACCCATGGCAAGTACAAGAAAGTGATAGTATGAACATGAAATGTGGTCATTGCTTAAATGAGAATTATGAAGTGTTGTATGTCCTAATGTTTTCAACTATAGTTGTATGCTTCTGAAATAATGTATGTAAATGACTTTGGTTGTTAAGTCCCCAAGAGTCATGAACCTAGATAATGACCTCAAGATATCAAGGGAGTGAGTAATGAGATGGAAGGGAGATATCCTTTATTAAATGATGATGAACTTTAAGAAAAGGAATTGGGCTCATGTGCCATTGAAGTCGACTTATTGATTTACCATGTATATGCTTATGTAATGAGTTGTGTTTCTCCATGATGAGCATGATCATGAGGTATTCCAATGATATGAGAAATTACGACCTTAAATGTAATGACAAACTATGTCGCTTTGAGTTTATATATTGGGGTGAGGCGGCAAGGCCGCTTTGTGTAGAGATTGTGGTATTGTGATACACCTCCACCCGCATATATTGGGGTGAGGCGGCAAGGCCGCTTTGTGTAGGGATTGTGGTATTATGGTTACACCTCCACCCGTATATATTGGGGTGAGACGGTAGGGCTGCTTTGTGTAGAGATTATGGTATTGTGATACACTTTCACCCGCATATATTGGGGTGAGGCGGAAAGGCCACTTTGTGTAGAGATTATTATATTGTGATACACTTCCACCCGCATATATTGGGTTGAGGTGGCAGGGCCTCTTTGTGTAGAGATTGGGGTATCGTTTACACCTCCACCCGCATATATTGGGGTGAGGTAGAATGTCCGCTTTTGTGTAGAGATTGTGGTATTGTGAAACACCTCCACCAGCATATATTGGGGGTGAGGCGGCAAGGCTGCTTTGTGTAGAGATTGTGGTCTTGTGAAATACCTCCACCAGCATATATTGGGGTGAGGCGGCATGTCCGCTTTGTGTAGAGATTGTGGTATCGTGATACACCTCCACCCGCTTATGTTGGGGTGAGGCGGCAGGGCTACTTTATTTGAAGGTGGTTATACAGGGTCCCCGACTTAATATCTATAAATTTGTAATGGATGCTCATAATAAATTTTCTTGACGTTAACGGCTATCTAAGCCCTTTTACTGTTACCATGATTCATCATATTTATGTTGTATTTCCAAGCCCTTGAATATGTGTATTTGTATTGTGTAAATGAACACTGTGAATGATCTATGAAACGCACAAGTGTATTGTATAGGTGATACTGTGAACGGTCTATGAGACACATAGGTGTATAATATGATATGTAAACACTAAGGACGATCTATGAAATGTATATGTGAAAACTAAGGGAGGAAGGTGCCACTTTCATTTTCCTTGTTTGTACATGTTGTTACAATTACATTTTATTATGTATTCCACGTATAGTTCTTATGGCTCAATTGATCCTAAAAGAAGTTTAGAATGATGCAAGTATAATATGACTTGAAATGTGATTCTATGGGATGTTTCGTTGTTTCTTGATGTACTTTATTTGCCTCTTATTTAAGTTACCGTATTTTCATATGTTGTTTTGGCTGCCTTACATACGAGTACTATTTCATATGTATTCACGTCCCTTTTGTCGGGGCGCTGCCTCTTTTAAATGGATGCAGGTATACTTCTACAAGATGATATGGATCTTTGATAGGGATCTTCTTCTCTACTAAACTTATGGTGAGCCCGCTACAGTTCTAGTGGGTGTTTGGGTCTAGTTCATTTTATGTAATTAGGTATCTACTGTCATAGAAGCACTATGTACACTGTGGGTCATGTAATTAAAGATTTGAGTTTTGCCATGTATTTATGTTCACAGTATTTACAGCTATTTATAAAGTTGTGTAACCATCATGAGAAAGAATTTATGAGCCATTGAGGCAAATGTATTCAATATGAAAGTCAAGATCTAATTATGTTATGATAAATCATGCATGAGTAATGATGAGAGGTTAATGTAAATTAGGCTTGCTCGACTGGGTTTTCTCGGTTGAGCGTCGGTCGCGCTCCCTGAGTTCGGGGTGTGACAAACTTGGTATCAAAGCATGGTTTAAGAGTCCTAAGGTGTCATGGAGCTGTGTCAGTAGAGTCCCTCTTATCGGTGTGTTGCCGTCCACACTTATAATAGGGAGGCTAAAATGACATTTAGGAAATGTTTCCCTTCTTCTATCCTCGATCATGCTCCCGGGCAGTCTCCTTTTCAGAAGCCAATCGATCCATTTTGCCCTTCCACTCTTCGGCCATGGCCTTAACCTCGTCCATCTCGGCTCGAAGCTAGTTGATCCAATCAAGCTTCTGCTGGACCTGCGGGTTTTGACCGTTAGTCGCCATGCATAACTCGTTGTCACTAACTTCAAAGATCTTTACCTGTTCCACTAGGGCGGCATGTTCTTTCTGAGCCGCGTCTAACTCAGCCCGGAGATTCTTGACTTCTCCTTCATGTTGCTCGCTGAGAAGCTTATATATATCCCTCTTCTCAGCAAGCTCTTTGACTTCGGCCTCAAGTTGGCTAAGCTCATCCCGGTACCGGAGAAATATTTCATGGTGGAGCACCGAGGCATGCGGAATATTAAAAATAAAAGGCATTAGAGTCATCAAAAACTGAATTCAAAGATAAAAGAGTGTGATAACACTTTACCCAATTCAGCGCCTGTTGTGCTTCATTGAACAAGCATGGCGCATCCACCTCATTCATTTTTGACTGGTCTTCTTCGGTTACCAGGCACCGGAGGTAGCTAGCTATCCTGACGGGGGTGGAAAGAACCCGGGCATCCTCCAGGATAGTGATAACTACTTATCGCTTCTTGCCAAGATCCGTGCTCGGAGCGGGGTTCCGGTTGATCAGCCTCGGGCTCGAGTTCAGCCCACTGACCTCCGAGGATGGACTCTTACTTGGAACCTCTAAGTTACCCAACCCAGAGAAGTCTTCCACGACGGTTGAGTATACACCATCAAAGAATCATCAGAGGGGATCCTCCGCTCCATGATCCCTTTCATTGGATCGCTCCTTCGTCGCTCAGGCTTCATCGAACATGGACTCTGTGAACGGGGGCGATCCACAAATATATATAACATCGGGTGGGGCAGAGCCGGCAACTCGAGAGGTCTCGACCCTCATATCTGTATGAGCCTCGTAAACTTGAGGGGGATTATCACCTGTCGTTTCCCCCTCGATTACCACTGGTTCCTCGGGAACAGACGGCTCGCGGGCCACAAAATATTCGTCCTCCTCGGGCTCGTCCCTTAGCCGGAAGAGTGAATCCTAGTTAGGCACTCGGGAGCTGGAGCTTTTCTTTGGCTTACGAGCCAACCTTCTCCTCGGTTTCTTCTTCTCGAAGCTCGACGAACTCGGAGCCCTTTTCCTTTTCTTCTCTCCTACTGTGGTTCCGGGCTGCCCCAAAGTAGAAGGATCAGCGGGCAGGTCCTCTCCCCCTGCCAAGGTACTAAGCTCGATGGTCTTAGGCAAGCCTACAGAACAATAAAAGAAGCAATGAGGGCATAATGTTAAAAGAAAGTGTAGTGCTACTTACTTGGAGAAAGGAATCTTACCGTGTTAACGGACCTCCCAGCAGCCCTTCGAGAGCTCGCGCCACGAGTACTCTGTCATGCCCCAACCTGGGAAGCGTGGCTAGCACCCGGTTCCGTACTAGCCCGAGCGAACCACTCTGTAACTCATTTTTTTTTATTTTTCTAACTATCATGGCCAACATGGCCATAACTTGTAATGTATAACTATATAAGTGGGAAAGCGTTGTATCAATGAACCATCATTCTTAAAACATGAATACATATGGGCTGTCAAGGCCTCTGACATACTGTACAAAATGAACCTTTGTCTACAAAGCCTCTAAGATTATTCGACATCAAATGGGACAGGGTACCGGCCGACCCATAAGTCTAGCAAAACTCTGACACGATGGCTCATAGACTCGGCTGCACTCCGAATGAGGTAGAGTCTTACCGATCCTTCGCTGAATGCCAATATCGTCTACTAAGGGGCTCGTCAAACTGATTATCTATACCTTCAGGCATGAATGCAACATTCCCAACAAAAGGACGCCAGTACGAATAATGTACCGAGTATGTAAGGCGGAACTGAAACATAACAAAAAGTCAACATTAATTAAAGACATATAAGAATCAACTTGAATCTCTGAAGTGCCGCCGTATATGCATACTTATTATACTTATATATATAATGCTTCTCTTTGAGACTATTATCCATATCGTATGATGCATGACTGCTCAACTGATCAGTGGTGACTGCCCGACTGGCCGTAGCTCGGTGGTAAATGCATAACTGCCTAACCGGTGGTAAATAATGATACATAACTACCTAACTAGTGGTAAATAAAGATGCATGCCTGCCCAATCGGCCGTAGCACGGTGGTAAATGAATATGTATGACTGCCCAACTGGCCGTAGAACGGTGGTAAATAAAGATGCATATAATACTACATTATGAACATTAACATCTTTATCGTACGCCTCAATAGGGAACTAGAAACATACTTAGACATGCTTGAATATCATTTTACATGAATGAATAATATAGACATCCTTAACTACTAAGAGTAGAACCACTTATGGCATATCATTTCATTTACGTGTCATTACTTGGATCTGCCAAAAGAAAGAAGGGATAGCCTTAACATACCTGGACCGATTCTCTTGACAATTCCTCTAACACACGTCTTTTGCGATGAACACGTAACGTCGGATCGAATTAGGGAAAAATTTATATGATATTCTTGAGAAAGATTGCACCGTAATCCCTTAGAATCGCAAAAATTCCGTTGCTATAACTTTACGCAGTATAATTTCGTATGAAGATTTCTTGGCTGGAGATCCGTTACATTTGTAGATATAGAACACTTCCATTTTGGTGAATTTGATCACAATTTTGGATGGCTTTTCTTGCTGAAGCAAATCACGTTTTCCATTCCATATATTTGTGAATTTGAGACTTTAATGGCTTTGCCGATATTCCTTCTAACTTTGATTTGGGAGATTCATTAACATTGCTGGAGTCCTTTTGATGCATAAATTCATGCATCCAACTTCCATAATTGAAAAATGTATTTGTTTACAATAGTTGGTCCAGCAACATCCATGTTTGATTTATTTTGTGCCACCACCTCCTTTAGGCTTGATTAGTTGGCAATTTGTTGCCACACTTACATACCCCCACGTGTATAATTACCCTTATAATTATCCAACAATTTTCACTTAAATACTTATCCATAAATCCAATAATTAACCAATTACCTACATAATTAAGAGTTATCTCAAATTACTTATGATACTACTCACTTTTAACACACTTTATACATCTTGCTATCATGGTCATGTGGTACTTTGTATGGCACTAGTTCATAAATGCGGGGTATTGTAGCTTGGACCGTATTCTATCTCAAAATATCAAACTTTGATCAACCTCATTTTCTTCAACTCGTTTACCCTCTCACCTTCACGACTTTACTTATTACTTGATTGAAATAGCATAATACTTATAATCTCCAAATGATCTTGTCCTTGAACTGATGTCAATTTATCTTACGACAAATTCATCGTACAATATTACATGGTGTAACATCGTCGTAATATAATACTGCGGAGCGTAACATCATCGTAATATAATACTGCGAAGCGTAACATCATCGTAATACTGCGGGGCGTAACATGCTCGGCATAAGGCATCTGCGAACAAATGCCTCCGATCCACTCCTTGAGCCGAGGAATGACGTTTGGAACTCGAGCGAGGGTTGCACCACAATAAACACCTATGAGAAAAGGGAAGATAAAACATAAAATCGATGTTTAAAAGGAGTTATACTTACGTGATACGTTCCACTTCTTGGGGAGCGACCTTCACTCGGTAGGTATCAGGTCGTCGGTCCTCACTTGGACAAAGCGTCCTTGCCAACCCCGATCCTGGTCCTCGTCGATACTCGTAAATGGGGCTTTACTGGCCCGACGTACAAGCTTTATCAGTCCAAGATTCGGGGACTGTATAAGAGAAGCAGATGGTTGATGATGAATGTGCAAAAATCGATTTTGTTTGCGAAGAACCGGAGGAGAATCGCGATCCTCCACAGTGATGGGTGAATTTGGTAGAGGCATACGTCCTATCTCCTGCAGAAGTCTAAGATGATCGGGTCCACCAGGCCTAATGTAAATGGATAAGTGTAAACACTTAGATAACCCTCAACATGTATGGTGATATCATCATCAGGCCCAGGAATCACTACATCCTTATCTGCCCCGCTACAGTCCTTTCAAACTACAGGAAGAACGACCTCGGTAATAGAGCAGATGTACCGTGACACCGCCTCGCATCGTCCTTGAATCGAAGAGGAATTTTTAACCTTGAAGTCATCATTGACCGAAAATCCCCCGGGGACGAACATTTTCAAGAGGGGCTCAGTTGCCGGTTCATCAGTGGCCGTGACCGAAACGGACTTCTCGAGGATGACCACATCAGGGGCGATCTCCTCAACCTCAGTGGCCGGCCGCGAAGAAGAAGGAGCATCTTTCTGGGGAACGGTTTTGGATGTCTTTGCCATTACTTTTATCTGGTTAAAAGGGTTTTAAACTATGAAGGAGAATGAAGAGATGAGGGATGAGAATTTGCTAATAAAAACAAGCACACTGGCTTAAGTAAGGGGTAAAAGAAAGGTTGTAACTTGAAGAACGAAGGTAAGAATATTGAGGGATGAAAGAAGACTGTAATATCTTAAAGGATCGAAGGTAGAAGCTTGGTCCAAAGTAAATAATGAACGAAGGAAGGGGTATTTATAGAGGCCTGGTGCCATTTCACATTCAAGCGCGACCTGCCGACAACTGACACGCGTTAGGGGTCATTGTGATGCGAGTGACGGGTCGCTTCGGTTTCTTTGTCGTTTTGTGTCGCAGCATGTTGAAGAAGAGATCGAAGAACTCATGTCATTCCTCGTCATTTCCATAAAACTAGCTCTCCGAGAAACAAGGGGACTATCTGTATACGGGTGAAACCGGACCCATAAGTCGGCCTGGTTCTCGATAAAATAAATCGAGTAAGGAACACGATGACAAGGAACCAGAATCAAGGTAAGAGACTCATCGAGTCAGGTACCGGGGGCACGATGCCCGCCCTCGAGTACATCGAGGCTATGACCCCAGGATCGGTCCAAATCCCAAAAGATTTCGAAGAGCATTATTGGGAAATCGAACATGATTAACGAAAGGCCGTAATATCTGTGACCATCCGGGTATCACGGCGCAGATATCGTCACGTACCGACGGGAATCCAGTAATTAGTCAAACGAGAGAATTTTTACCTTTTATAGAATTGTACCTAGAGTAGGATTTCCCTACTATATAAAGGGAGGGGGTCTGATTATTCATTGAACACGTTGTAACACGCATCCGAAAGCAATATACTATTATTTTCACGGTCATTCATAACTCTTATGTCTCGTTCATCAGTGTTGGCCATTGTGAGTCCGGATCGAGGGTGGATATTTCATCAAGGCTGAAATTATCCTCCTCACGTGGTTTGAATTTACTATATCTTTATTTGTTTAATCTAACGCAATTTATCGTTTGTATCGAATTAATCCACGTATCCTTAAAACCACTTACAAATTTAATTATTATCTGATTTTGAGGGTAAACAAAACTGTTAAGGTATAGTTATTTAAATATTAATGAGGCAACTATTCAAAAATAAAAAATAAAGAGGGAAAAGAAATGTAGGAAAAAGGAGATAAAAGATAAAAGCAAATCGTGGCCAATGAGACATGCCACGTCACTTGCCAATGTCCCTCAATTATAAATATATATAGATATTTGAGTTTAAGTTACTAAAATTTTCGAAAGTTTCTCAATATTTAAAAAGAAGATATGTGAAATAATAGAAAGAAAAAGGAAAAAAAAAACAAATAAATATTCGCCCATATGCGGTAAACATAAAACTTGGCCATTCTTCTTTTCTTTACTTCCCCCCCCCCCCCCCCCCCCTTCCTTATTTATTTTTTAAATATTCCCTCTTTAATAATATCTTATAGCATTATATTAAAAAAAAATATTTATGGGGGGAGATGTTGTTTTGGTTTAATAGAAATTTTCCATAGATGATAAATTAAAAGTTAATACCAAATCCTTATTGATATCAATATATGCATGTATACGTACTTTCAAGAACGAATACATAGACGTTATTGTCGCAATTACAAATAGGGGATACATGGACGTTACACACCATGAACTCTCTCTCTCATATTTTCTTTAATCACTCAAAAGACTAAAAGTTGTTTACACATTTTTATGTTGGAAATCAAATGATCATGTCCATTTAATATTTATATGAGCAGTCTAAGCACAAATAGTTAAACAATCGTAGCAATATATGAAATTTCAGTGCACTTATTTCAATTTATATATTATAAAATTAAATTATAAAAAGTAAATTACTTTTTAACGAAGAAAGACCAAACTTAATGAGGGTGGAAGGACTTTGTCCGAGCCTCATCAAATACTATTGCTAAAGCAAAAATAATTATGAAATTCAAATGCAATAAATAGATGGCTAAATAGTATGGTGATGGACACATGATTAAATAAAAAGACATATGTATCTCTCCCACTTGCAATTGTAATGGCATTATAAAGGAACTGTAATTTTTTAATTGGTCCTAAAGTCTAAAAGTGTATGGATCTCCATAAAATATTTTTTATGATTGGCAATGTCAAGAACAAATAATTTGAATAAGAAAGGTCATCATTTAACTCTACTTGCAACTATAATCTCATCTAGAATATCTTCGAGACTATATGAATTAAGCTTGGGCTCAGAGTAAATTATGGAGCAAAAGAGCATGTAGAAAGAATTCTAATTAGGTGGCAACCTAAAAGTCAAAGCACTAAAAAGGAAAGAGAACACTTAGTCTTTGTGCTCATACATCTTTATTTCACCCCTAAACTTCTTGTATAGATCAATCAAATCTTTTCTCTCTGTAACGTTCCGACCGGTCGTTTTAAGTATTTCAGTCCCGTTCCCGTATTTACTGCTCAATTTATACTTTACGGTTGTTTTATGACTTAATGGATTAGTTGGTTCGGGTACGGAAGGATTTCGGAGTGGATTGAGACACTTAGTCTCATAATTGAAAGCTTAAGTTGGAAAAGTTGACCGGATGTTGACTTATGTGTAAACGACCCCGGATTTGAATTTTTATGATTCCTTTAGCTCCGTTAGGTAATTTTAGACTTAGGAGCATGTCTGAATTGTGATTTGGAGGTATGTAGTGGAATTAGGCTTGAAATGGTGAAAGTTGAATTTTTGAAAAGTTTTACTTGGGAGTTGACTTTTTGATATTGGGGTCGGAATCCAATTATGGAAATTGAAATAGGTCCGTTATGTCATTTATGACTTATGTGCAATATTGGAGGTCAATCGGACGTGATTTGATAGGTTTCGGTATTGAATGTAGAAGTTGGAATTTCTTACTTTCATTAAGCTTGAATTGATGTATGATTCGTGGTTCTAGCGTTGTTTGATATGATTTGAAGTTTCGACTAAGTTCGTATGATATTTTAGGACTTGTTGGTATGATTTGACTGGTCCTGAGGGGCTTGGGTGTATTTTTGGATCATTGGTTGAGAGACTAGTAAAGTTAAGAAATTTAGGAGTTTGACCATGGTCAATATCTGGTCAAGACGACCTCTTTTCAGTGTTTTGAGTGCGCGAGCAGGTCCGTAGCATGTTTTATCATTGAAACGCATATATGGTTTGTGTCCGGGAGGTTCCGGATGAGTTTCACGGTGGTTTCGAATCATTTCGGAAAAGTTTGAGTTTGCTGATTTGTGGCGAGGTACTGTTCATCGCAATTGCGAACACTGTTCATTGGAGATTACTGTTCACTTGCAATTGTGAACAATTTGTCGCAATTGCGATGATTTTGGATTGTAACGACCCAGCCGGTTATTTCGAGAGTTGTAGCCCCGTTCGCCCATTTAATGCTCCATTTGTGCTTTATAACTGTTATATGACTTATCAGGTTAGTTGGTTCAGGTCCGGAAAGAATTCAATATGAAATGAGATACTCAGTCTCTTAAATGGAAAGCTTAAGTTGACAAAAAAGTCGACCAGATGTTGATCTATGTGTAAACGACCTCAGATTCGAATTCTGATGATTTGAGTAGCTCCGTATGGCGATTTTGGACTTAGGAATATATTCGGAAAATTATTTGGAGGTTCGTAGTGGGATTTGGCTTGAAATGGTGAAAGTTGAATTTTTGGGAAGTATGACCGGGAGGTTGGTTTTTTGATATCGGTGTCGGATTCTGATTCCGAAAGTTGCAGTAGGTTTGTGGGGTCTCTTATGACTTTGGTGCAAAATTTGAGGTCAATCGAACGTGATTTGGTAGTTTTCGGTGTCATTTGTAGAATTTGGAAATTTTGAAGTTCATTAGGCTTGAATCCATGTGTAATTCGTATTTTCGATGTTGTTGGAGGTGATTTGAAGATTCGACTAAGTTCATATAATGTTATAAGACTTGTTGGTGTGTTTGGTTGATGTCCCGGGGGCTCGGGTTGATATCAGGTGGTTAACGGGCCAAGGTTCAAAGTTGAAGAATTTTTGAAGGTTTGCAACTGCTGGTGTAATTGCATCTGCGGATTGGGGACCGCAGATGCGTGCCCGCAGAAGCGAGAAAATGGAACGCAGAAGCGGGTAGGGAGGCCTTGGGCAGAGGCCGCAGATGCGGCCATTCGCGCGTAGAAGCGACTCGTGCAGAAGCGCACACAGGCGCGCAGATGCGGGCAAAGGTGCAGATGCGTGGGTTTTTTCGCACATGCGGTTGGCGCAGAAGCGGGCAAGGGGTGCACCTGCGAGACCGTAGAAGCGGCTAAGTTACCGTAGGTGAGGAAGGCTTGGGCAGAGTCTTTAAATGCGAGACTTCGCGATTTTGGCTTCATTTCATCATTTTGAGCTCGGATTTTGGAGATTTTGGGAGGGCTTTTCAAGTGAAATTCTTGAGGTAAGTTCCTTGTCTTCATTTTTCTTCAATAATTATGTTTCTCCACTGATTTCCCACCTAGATGGTGTGTTTTTTAGGTGTAAATTGGGGATTTGAGGCTAGGAATTTGGAGAATTGGTTTTGAGGATTTGAATGACCAATTGGTGTCGGATTTTGATGAATTTGGTATGGTTAGACTCGTGAGTGAATGAGCTTTCGAATTTTGTGACTTTTATCAGATTTCGATACGTGGGCCCGGGGCCGGGTTTGGGCCGATTTTGAATTTTGACTATAATTTCGTATTTTTCTTGTTGAATAAATTCTTTAGCCTATATTGATTGTATTGTACTGCTTGTGGCTAGATTCGACACGTTTGGAGAAGGATTTGAGAGGCAAAGGCATTTTGGAGTAGAATTTAGCCCGGATTGAGGTAAGTAACACTTTCAAACTTGGTTCTGAGGGTTCAAAACCCCAAATTATGTGTTATGTGATTGGAATTGAGGTGACGCACGTGCCAAGTGACGGGCGTGAGGGCGTGCACCATGAGAATTGTGACCCGGTTGACTCCATGGCACCGTATAGTGGTTATATCTTGTTGATATGCTTGTTTTCATCATGTGATAAAGTAATTGAACTGTCACTCATGCTAGATATCATGTTTAAGCTTTATGCTGGTACTGTTGGGACCCATAGTGGTCGTTTCTTGCTGTTGTCTTACTGATTCATTGATATTTCGTACTCAGTCATATTCATTCATTTCATATCTCAGCTCAGTCTCTGTTATTATTTATTGATGCATTATATCATTGTTTTTGGGCTAGTATCATGATATTTTGAGCCAGTGAGAGAGAGAGACTAGAGAGATTGATGAGTGAGTGAGGCTGAGTGCATGATTATGAGTGACATTTATGGGATCGGGCTGCACGCCGCAGTGGTTATACTGATTTATGATAGTGCTTGGGCTGAAGGAGCCCCTCTGGAGTCTGCACATACCCCTAGTGAGCGCGATTGATATTATTGAGGGATGGATCTTCCTTAGACATAGATCTTGTCCGAAGTATTGTATACCTGAATATGGATCTTCTCCAAGGGCTGGAATTTACCCACTCGGTACTGGGTGACTGATGGTCAGTGATGTATAGATTCCGGGATGGATCCTTTATGGGCCGTTTGGGCCATATACAGTACCAAGTGATTGAGCATTTGAGAGTGTGAGCACATGAGGCTGTCAGCATGGTGCATCACATATAACACGTGCATTGGCATGGTAGAGGTAGAGGAGTTATACTTTTCATATCATTCAGATTGATCCATTTTACTGTTTTAAGATATCTATTGAACTTGAAAACATGTCTATATTTCTGCATTGTTAATTTCTGCATTGAATTGTGTCGATTGAGTGATTCACTACTTTCAGTCCATAGTTATGTCTTGTTACTTACTGAGTTGGTTGTACTCACATTACACCCTGCACGTGCAGATCCAGGTACTTCTGGTTACGGCGACTGCTGATTGAGAAGACAGGATCTCGTTGACTATTGAGGTAGCTGCATGGCATTCGCAGGCCTTGACTCTCATTCATTATCTTTATCTGTACTTCAATTTTTACTCCTTAGATATTGTAGTAGACTATATTCTGATATAGATGCTCATGTACTCGGTGACACCCCGATTTTGGGATAAATTGTATTGTGTTGCGGGTTTATTTCGGTTCCAAAAGGGTTTTCTTAAATATTAATTGCTTCTGCCTATATTTTTCAAGCTTTTACTGTGTTGAGATAGTTGAGTAGTGACTTGCCTAGTTACACGATAGGCGCCATCATGACGGTTGGTTTTTGGATCGTGACAAGTTGGTATCAGAGCCTAGGTTACATAGGTCTCACGAGTCATGAGCAGGTTTAGTAGAGTCTTGCAGATCGGTACAAAGACGTCTATACTTATCTTCGAGAGGTTGCCGAACCCTTAGAAAAAATTTCACTTTCTTGTATTCTGTCGTGCAAATTTGTTTATTCCAGAAACTATATTTCTGTTATTCTATTCTCTCACATATGGTGAGGACACATACTACTGGGCAGGATGGACAGCCACCAGTACCACCAGCTAGGGCCGCAAGAGGCCGAGGTAGCGGTAGAGGTACAACTAGGGCAGCACCTGTAGACCCACAAGTTGCTCCAGCACAGGCACCAGCTGTGCCCATTATGATTCCAGGCCTTCAGGAGACTTTGGCCCAGATATTGACAATTTGCACTGGCCTTGCTCAGGTGGTTTCGGCTCAGGCCGCACCAGCCACTTCTCAGGCCGGGGGGAGGGGTACTCATACCCCTGTTACCCGTATCCCGGATCAGGTAGTGCAGGGACTTCAGATACCGGGGGAATTACTATCCCAGCCGGCTGCAGCTGCTCAGGCCTTGGTAGTCCCTGTTATGGCAGACGATGAGCAGAGGAGGCTTGAGAGATTTGGGAGGCTTTGACCTCCATCATTTAGTGGTGCTTAGTCATAGGATGCTCAGGGTTTTCTTGATATGCGTGAGCGGATGTTTCGAACAACGGGTATTCTAGAGACTAGTGGGGTCTCGTTCACTACTTTTCAGTTTTCTAGGGCTGCCTTCAGATGGTGGGAGGCTTATGAGAGGCGCAGGCCGATCGATGCAGCACCACTTACATGGCCGGAGTTCTCCATTTTCTTCTTGGAGAAGTTCGTGCCGCAGTCTCATAGAGAAGAGTTGCATAGACAGTTTGAGCGGCTTCGTCAAGATGGCATGTCTGTGACACAGTACGAGATGAGGTTTTGTGAGTTGGCTCGTCACGTAGTTTGGCTAGTTCACACTGATAGGGAGAGGATTCAGAGGTTCGTCGATGGCCTCACATATCAGTTGCGGTTGCTTATGACTAGGGAGAGGGTATCTGGTGCTACTTTTGATGAGGTTACTGACATTGCTTGGCAGATAGATATAGTCCGCAGTCAGGAGCGGGGTAAGAGGGAGGCCAAGAGGCCTCGTGGATCAGGTGATTTCAGCAGTGTTCCTTCAGGGGGTCAGTTTTACCGCGACAGGGGTCGACCTTACAGGCACGCTCAAACGGGTCGTCTAGTTCACCATGGTGCATAATCCATCCATGGTTCATATAGTTATCATCAGGGCCAGTCATATCTCAGTGACCTACCAGCTCAGAGTTCATCCCATGCACCTTTAGTTCAGGGCTCATCGGCACCGGGTTCTTCTAGCAGGTATTCTGGTGCTCGGAGCTCTCTCCAGTCCCCACCGCCATTTGTAGGGAGGGGTTATTTCGAGTGTGAAGATATGGGTCATATCAAGAGGTATTGTCCCTGCCTTACGGGAGGTCCAACTCAGCAGAGGAGTCAGCCTACGACTTCGGCTCCCGTTACTTCATCACCCGCTCAGCCAGCTCAGGGTGGAGCTGAGACAGTTAGGAGTCTCCCTAGAGGGGGAGGCCGATCAACGGCGGTCAGGCTCGATTCTATGCTATTCCTGCCAGACCAGATGCTGTTGCTTCAGACGCAGTGATCACAGGTATTGTCTCAGTTTTCCACAGAAAGGCCTCTATACTATTTGACCCTAGTTCCAGTTATTCATATGTATCATCGTACTTCGCTCATCATTTGGATATTCCCCGTGAGTCCTTAGATTCATCTGTTCATGTCTCTATGCTGGTGGGCGATACTATTATTGTGGAACGTGTATATCGATTGTGTATAGTGACCATTGGGAGTCTGGATACTAGAGTTGATCTTAGCATGGTTGATTTTGACGTGATCTTGGGTATGGATTGGTTGTCTCCATGTCATGCTGTTGTAGATTGTCACGCTAAGACTATGATGTTGGCAATGCCGGGATTGCCGAGGATTGAGTGGAGAGGTTCTCCATACTATGTTCCCAGTAGAGTGATTTCATATTTGAAGGCCTATCGGATGGTTGGGAAGGGTTGTTTATCTTATTTGGCCTTTGTAAGGGATGTTAGTGTCGATACTCCTACTATCGATTCTGTTCCGGTGGTGCAGGAATTTACAGATGTGTTTCCTACAGACTTTCCAGGCATGCCACCCGACAGGGATATTGACTTCGGTATTGACTTGGTGCCGGGCACTCAACCCATTTCTATTCCACCATATCGCATGGCACCAGCTGATTTGATGGAATTGAAGGAGCAGCTTCAGGAACTCCTTAATAAGGGGTTTATTAGGCCTAGTGTGTCATCTTAGGGTGCACCGATGTTGTTTGTGAAGAAGAAGGACAGTACCATGAGAATGTGCATTGATTATAGGCAGTTGAACAAAGTTACAATCAAGAACAAGTATCCTTTTCCACATATTGATGATCTGTTTGACCAGCTTCAGGGAGCGAGGGTGTTCTCCAAGATTGATTTGAGGTCTGGGTATCACAAGTTAAAGATTCGGGACTCAGATATTCTAAAGACAATATTTAGGACCCGTTATGGTCATTATGAGTTCCTTGTGATGTCTTTCGGGCTGACCAATGCCCTAACAACGTTCATGCATTTGATGAACAATGTGTTTCAGCCTTATCTTGACTCATTTGTCATAGTGTTCATTGATGACTTCTTGGTGTACTCTCGTAGTCAGGAGGAGCATGCCCAGCATCTGCGGATTGTGTTGCAGCGGTTGAGGGAGGAGAAATTTTATGCCAAGTTCTCTAAGTGTGAGTTTTGGCTCAGTTCAGTGGCATTCTTAGGACACGTGGTGTCCAGTGAGGATATTCAGGTGGATCCGAAGAAGATAGAGGCGGTTCAGAGTTGGCCCAGAGTGTCCTCAGCTATGGAGATTTAGAGCTTTCTCGGCTTGGCCGATTATTATCATCGCTTCGTGGAGGGCTTCTCGTCTATTGTGTCTCCCTTGATCAAATTGACCCAAAAGGGTGCTCCCTTCAGGTGGTCGGATGAGTGTGAGGAGAGCTTTCAGAAGCTCAAGACTCCCTTGACCACATCTCCAGTTCTAGTTTTGTCGTCAACTTCAGGCTCTTATACAGTGTATTGTGATGCTTCTCAGATCGGCATTGGGTGTGTGTTGATGCGGGAGGGTAGAGTGATTGCTTATGCTTCGCGCAAATTGAAGCCTCATGAGAAAAACTACCCTGTTCATGATTTGGAGTTAGCTGCCATCGTTCATGCATTGAAGATTTGGAGGCATTATCTCTACGGTGTGCCCTGTGAGGTGTTTACGGATCATCGGAGTCTCCAGCACTTGTTCAAACTAAAGGATCTAAATTTGAGACATCGGAGATGGTTGGAGCTGCTAAAAGACTATGATATCACCATTCTGTATCATCCCGGGAAGGACAATGTGGTGGCAGATGCCTTGAGTAGAAAGGCGGTGAGTATGGGTAGTCTTGCATTCATTCCCGTTGGGGAGAGACCTCTTGCAGTCGGTGTTCAGGCTTTGGCCAACCAGTTCGTGAGATTGGATATTTCGGAGCCTAGTCAGGTTCTAGCTTGTATGGTTTCTCGGGCTTCCTTATATGATCGCATCAGAGAGCGCAAGTATGATGATCCCTATTTTCTTGTCCTTAAGGACACGGTTCAGTACGGTGATGCCAGAGATGTGACTATTGGAGATGATGGGGTATTGAGGATGCAGGGTCAGATTTGTGTGCCCAATGTAGATGGGCTACATGAGTTGATTCTTGAGGAGGCCCACAGTTCGCGGTATTCCATTCATCTGGGTGCCGCAAAGATGTATCGGGACTTGAGACATCACTATTGGTGGAGGAAAATGAAGAAGGATGTAGTGTGATTTGTAGCTCGGTGCATTAACTGTCAGCAGGTGAAGTATGAGCATCAGAGACCGAGTGGATTGCTTCAGAGGTTAGAGATTCCAGAGTGGAAGTGGGTGTGGATCACCCTGGATTTTGTAGTTGGACTCCCACGGACTTTGAGAAAGTTCAATGCTATTTGGGTGATTGTGGATCGGCTGACCAAGTCTGCGTACTTTATTCTAGTTGGTACTACCTATTCTTCGGAGCGGTTGGCTGAGATTTACATCCGAGAGATTGTTCGCCTTCACGGTGTACCGGTTTCCATCATTTCATATAGAGGCACGCATTTTACATCGCAGTTTTGGAGAGTTGTGAAGCGAGAGTTGGGCACCCAGATTGAGTTGAGCACAACATTTTACCCTCAGATGGACGGACAATCCGAGCGCACTATTCAGATATTAAAGGACATGCTACGCGCTTGTGTCATTGATTTTGGGGGTTCTTGGGATCAGTTTCTTCCACTCGTAGAGATTGCTTACAACAACAGTTATCAGTCGAGCATCCAGATGGCTCCGTATGAGGCTTTGTATGTGAGGCGGTGTAGATCTCCGATGGATTGGTTTGAGCCTGGTGAGGCTAGGATTTTGGGTACTGACTTGGTTCAGGATGCATTAGACAAGGTTAAATTGATTCAAGAGCGGCTTCGCACGGCACAATCCAGATAAAAGAGCTATGCTGACAGGAAGGTCCGTGATGTGTCTTACATGGTTGGGGAGAAGTTTCTGCTGAAGGTTTCACCCATGAAAGGTGTTATAAGGTTCGGGAAGAAGGGAAAGTTGAGCCCTCAGTATATTGGGCCTTTTGAGGTACTTCAGAGGATTGGGGAGGTGGCTTACAAGCTTGCCTTGCCACCTAGCTTGTCGAGTGTGCATCCGATATTTCATGTTTCTATGCTCCAGAAGTATATCGGCGATCTGTCTCATGTTTTGGATTTCAGTATGGTTCAGCTGGATGGTGATTTGACTTATGATGTGGAGCCGGTAGCCATTTTGGATCGGCAGGTTTGGAAGTTGAGGTAAAAGGATATAGCTTCAGTGAAGGTGCAGTGGAGAGGTCAGCCCGTGGAGGAGGCTACTTGGGAGACCGAGCGGGAGATGCGGAGCAGATATCCACACCTATTTGAGACTCCAGGTATGTTTCTAGACCCGTTCGAGGATGAACGTTTGTATAAGACGGGGATGATGTAACGACCCAGCTGGTCATTTCGAGAGTTGTAGCCCCGTCCCCCCATTTACTGCTCCATTTGTGCTTTATAACTGTTATATGACTTATCAGGTTAGTTGGTTCGGGTCCGGAGTGAATTCAGTGTGAAATGAGACACTCAGTCTCTTAAATGAAAAGCTTAAGTTGGAAAAAGAAGTCTACCGGATGTTGATCTACATGTAAACGACCACAGATTCGAATTTTGATAATTCCAGTAGCTCCGTATGGTGATTTTGGACTTAGGAGCATATTCGGAAAGTTATTTGGAGGTTCGTAGTGGGATTTGGCTTGAAATGGCGAAAGTCAAATTTTTGAAAAGTTTGACCGGGAGGTTGACTTTTTGATATCTGGGTCAGATTCTGATTTCGGAAGTTACAGTAGGTTCGTGGGGTGATTTATGACTTGTGTGAAAAATTTGAGGTCAATCAGATGTGATTTGATAGGTTTTGACGTCGTTTGTAGAATTTGGAAATTTTGAAGTTCATTAGGCTTGAATCCATTTGTAATTCATGTTTTCGACGTTGTTAGAGGTTATTTGAAGATTCGAGTAAGTTCGTATGATGTTATAAGACTTGTTGGTGTATTTGGTTGAGGTTCCGGGGGCCTCGGGTTGATTTCGGGTGGTTAACGGACCAAGGTTCGAAGTTGAAGAATTTCTGAAGGTTTGAAACTGCTGGTGTAATCGCATCTGCGGATTGGGGACAGCAGATGCGTGCTTGCAGAAGCGAGAAAATGGAATGCAGAAGCGGCCAGGGATGCCTTGGGCAGAGGCCGCAGACGCGGCCATTCGCGCACAAAAGTGCACACAGGCGCGCAGATACGGGCAAAGGCGCAGATGCGTGTGTTTTTTCGCACATGCGGTTGGCGCAGAAGCGGGCAAGGCACGCACCTGCGAGACCGCAAAAGCGGCTTAGTTGCCGCAGGTGCGGAAGGCCTGGGCAGAGTCTTTAAATGCGAGACTTCGCGATTTTGGCTTCATTTCATCATTTTGATCTCGGATTTTGGAGATTTTGGGAGGGCTTTTCAAGTGGAATTCTTGAGGTAAGTTCCTTGTCTTCATTTTTCTTCAATAATTATGTTTCTCCACTGATTTCCCACCTAGATGGTGTATTTTTGAGGTGTAAATTGGGGATTTGAGGCTAGGGATTTGGAGAGTTGGTTTTGAGAATTTGAATAACCAATTCGTGTCGGATGTTGATGAATTTGGTATGGTTAGACTCGTGAGTGAATGAGCTTTCGAATTTTATAACTTTTGTCGGATTTTGAGACGTGGGCCCGGGGGCCGGGTTTTGGCCGATTTCGGATTTTTGCTATAATTTCGTATTTTTCTTGTGGAATTAATTCCTTTAGCCTATATTTGTATTGTACTACTTGTGGCTAGACTCAGGACGTTTGGAGACGGATTTTATAGGCAAGGGCATTTTGGAGTAGAATTTAGTTCGGATTGAGATAAGTAATACTTTCAAACTTGGTTATGAGGGTTCAAAACCCCAAATTATGTGTTATGTGATTGGCATTGAGGTGACGCACGTGCCAAGTGACGGGCGTACGGGCGTGCACCATGAGAATTGTGAACTGGTTGACTCCATGGAACAGTATAGTGATTCTATCTTGTTGATATACGTATTTTCATCATGTGATAAAGTAATTGAACTGTCACTCATGCTAGATATCATGTTTAGGCTTTATGCCGGTACTGTTGGGACCCATAGTGGTCATTTCTTGCTGTTGTCTTACTGATTTTATTGATATTTCGTACTCAGTCATATTCATTCATTTCATATCTCAGCTCAGTCTCTGTTGTTATTTATTGATGCATCATATCATTATTTTCGGGCTAGTATCATGACATTTTAAGCCCGTGAGAGAGAGACTGGAGAGATTGATGACTGAGTGAGGCCGAGTGCATGATTATGAGTGACATTTATGGGACCGGGCTACACACCGCAGTGGTTATACTGATTTATGATAGCGCTTGGGCTGAAAGAGCCCCTCCGGAGTCTGCACACACCCCCAGTGAGCGCGATTGATATTATTGAGGGATGGATCTTCCCTGGACATGGATCTTGTCCGAAGTATTGTATACCTGGAGATAGATCTTCTCCACGAGCTGGATTTCCCTACTTGGTACTGGGTGACTGATGCTCAGTGATGTATATATTCCGGGATGGATCTTCCCTGGGCCGTTTGGGCCACATACAGTACCGAGTGATTGAGCATTTGAGAGTGTGAGCACATGGGGCTATCATCATGGTGCATCACATACAGCATGTGCATTGACATGGTAGAGGTAGAGGAGTTATACTTTTCATATCATTCAGATTGATCCATTTTACTGTTTTAAGATATCTATTAAACTTGAAAGCATGTCTACATTTCTGCACTGTTAATTTCTGTATTGAATTGTGTCGGTTGAGTTCGTCACTACTTTCAGTCCACAGTTTGGGCTTGTTACTTACTGAGTTGGTTGTACTCATGTTACACCCTGCACCTCGTGTGCAGATCCAGGTGCTTCTGGTTACGGCGATTGCTGATTGAGGAGACAGGATCTCGGAGACTATCAAGGTAGCTGCATGGCGTTCGCAGGCCTTGACTCTCATTCATTATCTTTATCTGTACTTCATTTTTTACTCCTTAGATATTGTAGTAGAGTGTATTCTGACATAAATGCTCATATACTCGGTGACATCCCGGCTTTGGGATAGATTGTATTGTGTTGCGACTTTATTTCGGTTCCAAAAGGGTTTTCTTAAATATTAATTGCTTCCGCTGATATTTTTAAAGCTTTTACTGTGTTGAGATAGTTGAGTAGTGGCTTGCCTAGTTCCACGATAGGTGCCATCACGACGGTTGGGTTTTGGGTCGTGGCATGGATTTTTGTGCAGTTCGCAATTGTGAATAATTTATCGCAATTGCGAACATTATTCATGGGAGGTAGTGTTCATTCGCAAATGCGAACCTGGACAGAATGTTTAAGATCTGAAAATATTTTTACTGATTTGGAGCTCGGATAAAGGCTATTTGTGGGAGAGTTTTAGAGAAAATAATGGGTAAGTTTTCTTAACTCAATATTGGTTAAATTACCCGAATCCATGGTTGTTTTTAACATTTAATGGGTGAATTAAGTTGGAAAATTTAGAAAACCCTTTTGGTTTAATTTGAAGATTTGAGAGTCGAGTTGAGGTTGGATTTTGGTAATATTGGTATGGTTAGACTCGTGGTTGAATGGATTTTCGAATTTTGTAACTTTTGTCAGGTTTCGAGATATGGGCCCCACGAGCAATTTTTGAGTTAAATTTCGTATTTTATTTGAAAAGTTAGTATTTTCTTATGGAATTAATTCCAATAATTTGTATTGACTGAAACTAATTAATTGTGACCAGATACGAGGCTTTCAGAGATCAATTCTCGAGGCAAGGGCATATCAGAGTGAGAAATTATACGGTTTGAGGTAAGTAACATTTCTAAACTTAGTTCTGAGGGTATGGATCCCTAAATGTTGTGGTATATCAATTGTTGGGAGGTGACACACATGCTAGGTGACGAGCGTGTGGGCGTGCACTATAGATTTTGTGAGTTAAATAAATTCTGTGGAGTTGAAAAATTAAAGAACCATGTTATTAGCCGTGTATCCTCCACGTGTTAGGGAAATTGAGTCGAGATTCTTATTAATGATCATGTTTAGGCTACATGCTGATATTTTGGGACCCATGGGGTCGTGTAGCTATTGAATTAATTGTTTTAAATTATAATTACATGCTCAGTCATGTTCATTCATTTCATATCATATTTCAATCTCTGTTGTTATTTATTGATACATCATATTATCATTTTTGGGCTGATTTTCATGATATTTTTTAGCCCAAGAGACTGGAGAGATTGATGATTGAGTAAGACCGAGAGCCTGATTGTAAGGATATTTTGGGATCGGGCTGCATGCCGCAGCAAGCCATATTGGCTTTATATATATATATATATATATATATATATATATATATATATATGGGTCGGGGCTGCCCGCCTCCAGCAGGCCTTATAGGCTTTATTATTATGAGATCGGACTGCACGCTGCAGTAGGCCATATCGGCTTTATATAGCACTTGGGATGAAGGAGCCCCTCCGGAGTCTGCACACACCCCCAGTGAGCGCGGTTGATTTATTTTGAGGGATGGATCTCCCCTGGACATGGATCTTGTCCGAAGTATTTATATTGAGGGATGAATCTTCCCTGGACATGGATCTTGTTCGAAACATTTATATTGAAGGATGGATCTTCCCTGAACATGGATCTTGTCTGAAGCATTTATATTGAGGGATGGATCTTCCCTGGACATGGATCTTGTCCAAGGCATTTATATTGAGAGATGGATCTTCCCTGGATATGGATCTTGTACGAATCATTGATATTTAGGGACGAGTCTTTCCCCTAGGCTGGATTGGCCTTGTACAGTACTGAGTGACCGGATGTAAGTTATTTTATATATATATATATATAATGTCAGTTATTATGTATATATATATATATATATATATATTGGGATGGATCTTCCCTGGGCTGGATTGGCCATATACAGTACTGAGTGATTGAATACTCTGAGAGTGCGATTATATGAGTTCATCTCTGAGATACATAGCATTGACATGCACACATGACATACATGCATAGAGATGTATTTTTCTTATGTTGTACGGTATCACATTATTCATGACTTTTCACACATATTGACATATGTGCATAGTGATGCATTTTATACTGCTATTTATTGTTGAAAGGCGTTTTGGGAGAATTACTGTTTTTTTTAAACTTACTCATATTTTTGGCAACTTCGGTAAACAACTTGGGTTTTCACTGATACACTTGAAAAGACAGAATTATTTTCAGAAATCATGATTAAGCTGAGCATTTTATCTTTTAGTTACTTCTTTTATTACTTGTTTTATGTTGTTATGAACAAGTTGGACTTTGTCCTTGGTATAAGCTCGTCACTACTTTCAGCCCATAGGTTAGTGTTGTTACTTATTGAATTGGTTGTACTCATACTACACTCTATACCTCGTGTGCAGATCCAGGTGCTTACAGACACGACGACTTCAGAGTGCTATCAGTTGGAGACTATCAAGGTAGCTGCCTGGAGTCCGCTGACCTTGACTTTCTTTCCTTCAGTTATTGTACTGTTCTATACTTTCAGACAGTGTTTTATCGGTCAGACCTTGTATTCATATTAGATGCTCATGTACTCAGTGACATCGTATTTTGGGAGTGTTTATATATGTATTTTTGAGTATTTCTGTTTTCGAATTTAGAAGATTTGGTGGTTTATTGAGATTGTCGGCTTGCTTAGTATTGTGATAGGCTCCATCACGACATATGAGATTTTGGATCGTGACACTCTCTGACTCGAATCCTCTATAATTTGCTTCAAATTGTCCTGTATCAACCTCCATGATCTGCATAAAACATATAATCGTTACTGAAATAAATGTTAAACATATCTAATACTCAACTAATAATATAGAATAGAGTAAACTGTTATCTTTGAGTGATGCATTGTTAGAAAAATCTCACATAGAATACAATTAAAATTTATGAGAAAGAAAATAAAGAAGGAAGTTGTAAAAAAAAAGCAAAACAAAAGAGGTAAAAGACTTATTACATACTGTACATTAGTATGCCCCTCAAGAACTTTGTTCAAAACATAGAAGTCTTTATATAGGTGCATATGGAGAAATATACTATAATAAATTATCATAAACTTGTACATTAATCACTAGTGTAATGGTCCGCGCTTCGCGCTATTATTAACGAAATAAAACAATTGAATCTTATTGACATAATAACTCATTTAAATTATTACATGAAATCTTCTTCAAAAAGCTATGTAATACAGCCATGATACGCTCCGTTTCAGTCATTACTATTGATGTGTCTTGGCAGAGGCCTTCTAAAGGCTAATGAAGCAAGACAATACTTGCACTGGTATTGATAAAATCGGGAGACGATTTGATTAAGGATAAGTTTTTACTATCTTATTTACTAATTTAAATGCCTAATCCCTCATAAATCTGAGACAGTAAGACATATAAAATAAACTTTCAGGGTCCATAAAGTACCAAAATTCAGCTTCTATAAAATATCAGGAAAAAAATATCATGCAAATCACCGTCATGACAAAAATACAACAACAACAACAACAAAAAAGAATAAAGAAAAATATCATCTGGTCAAATTCTCATATTTCCAAGTAAAATCATCTTTAATTAAGATTCCTCTTTCAATGTATATATCATTCAAATTTATAATCCATACTATATTATGCTAAAAGTAAATTAATACAACTAAATAAGTATCAAGTAAATTCATCATAATAAACCCAAAACATCATATATTCAAGTCTTTGTTTGAATTTACATACAAATCAAATATTCAGAGGTGTATCTAGGGGGGTTCCATGGGGCACGTGAACCCATGCTCCCCGTCCTAAATATCATGCATAGTAATATTATATTTTTTCAAAAATAAATATATGTGTGTGCACCCATGCTCAAAGTATTATATGATGTGATGATATTGAGTGTACCTCTCTAGGTGAGGTTGTGGGTTCAAATCTTATGTCAATCTTGTTATTTTTTTCTTTTTTTCTAAACGTAGATGCCCACGGGAGATGGGCGTGTCTGGTGTTATTTGTTGCGTATTAATTAAGTACTTTTTCTTTTTATTTCTTTTTTTTGTTTGGTTTATTCTTTCAAAATTTTCACACATTGAAATTCCTATTCTTCTTTTGTCGTTGTAAAATCTTATATGATTAAACAAAATGTGTATATTAAAACTAGTAGCAGTGTATGATATAGCATATAGTCAATGGGTTCAACTGATCTTAATATTTTTAACATGGAAAATAGATATAGATGTAAGAAAATTACTATTTAAAAAAGAAAATAAACTTATAATTTCAAAAATGCAATGGGTACGCAATCGTAAGAACTAAAGGTTGAACCCGTAAAATTTATATTCTGGATCTACCTCTTCTTAATAGTGCACCCATCCTGCCAAAATCTTGGACCCGCCTCTGCAAATATTCATAATACGCTATAGAAAAAGTATACCATATGGGTATAAACATTGATAACCACGCCAAATACATTAAAAATATTCACATATACAAGTTCATATGTTTGCATAGAATGTTAACCATTTCTTCCCCTAAATGATCCTTTGAATTTCTTCTGCATTGCGCATGTGGATTAATTTATGGAGAAATTCTAATTGGCCGTGACTTTCTATCTTGTGGTTGTCATATTTGAGCCCGTCAATATTTGTGCCTTCAGCTTGAGAAGCACAAACTCCTATATTTTTTTCATATTACATATGACTAATAAACATTATTGATAGAAAATGATATCGATCTTTAACAATAGTCAGGAGCACAAAACATAATGATGTTAGATATTAAATTCTTGGAAATATTTGGCGAAAATAATAAGCTAGAGCATCTAACATTGTCTTACATACTCTCCTTGGCAGCTTCGGCTCCATTTTCTCCCCAGAAGATATTGAGAAAATGAGACTTTGATAATGAAGGGTCCTCGCTACAGTTATTTCTTTTAACAAATGGATGTTAAAAGAAGTAAATAAATAGTTATAGAAGGAAAAAAGTTGAATGTTATAACTTTAGAGATATTAGGGCTTCTAGAAATTAGGTAAACGATAAATTAGGTGAAAAATAAAAATAAAAAAGAAAGAAAAGATAAGTACCTTTGATGACCTAGTTTGCATATGCTTCGGATCGTTGGAGGCAGCAAAGTAATGGGGCTTATATGAGCCAACAACAAGGCGATTACCTCTTATGTTGTGATTCTTCACTGTTCTGTTATCACTCTTCATTATCATTAATACAATTCTTCATTGCTTTCTTTATTTGCACAATATATATGACAAGGCAACTGATGTGATAGTGCAACGCGTATATCTTATATTGTCGCATTGTCGCATGGTAGTCTATATAACCAATATACTCTTCAGTTACAAGTTAATTATTAATTAATTAATTACTATCTCTTTATATTCCATAACTGAATTCACTTCATAATTAAGTAGTAATTACACTTTTTTTGTATATTCCATAACTAAAATTTTCTCATCCATAAGTCTCATCTGTATCGTTATTAGTTCTAGGCAGTAAATGATTTTTTGGTATTAAAATTAGAGGAAAATCTCAAAAACCAAAGAAAAAAGATAAAAATAAAAGTTGACAATATAGGATGCCACATTAGCTGGCCAATTCCCAGCTTTATATTTATATATAGATTTGGGGGTTATTGCAATGACCCAATCGGTCATTTTGACTTTTAGAATTCCGTTCCCCTAAATAAAACTCCCCGTATGTGCTTTTATTAATTTATGACTTACGGGGATGGTTGGTTCGGGATTTGAAAGTGTCCGGGTTAAAATCGGAACACTTAGTTCTTTAATTTGGTTTTAAAAGGCCAAGTTTGACTTCGGTCAACATTTTGAGAAAACGACCCCGGAATCGGGATTTGACGGTTCCAATAGGTTCGTATGATGATTTTGGACTTAGGCGTATATTTGAATCGGGTTTTGGATAACCCGAGAGCATTTCAGAGCTTAATAGTGAAAATCAACTATTTGAAGGTTTAATGTTCTTTAAATTTGGTTTGGAGTAGATTTTGGAGTAATTAAAGTCCGTTTAGAATTCCGAGCCTGGGAATACCTCCGCATGGTGATTTAAGACTTGCACGTAAAATTTGGTGTCATTCTGAGTAGTATAAGTATATTTCGGCGCGTTCGGAGTAAGTTTGAAGAATTTAAAATTTCTAAGTTGAATCAATTTGGTTTGAGGTATGATTCTTAGTTTTGATATTGTTTTACACGTTTAGAGGGTTCGAGCGAGTCCGTATTATGATTTAAAACTTGTTGATATGTTCGGGCGGGGCCCCGGGGGCCTCAGGGGTTAACCGGACGAGGCACGAATCAAATTTGGAAGTTGGAGCAGCAGCTGAAGCTTCCAGCTTTTGCTGCAACCGCATCTGCGCTTGGGCAGTTGCAGGTGCAAGCGCACACGCCGCAGAAGCAGAGATTTTGCGTGCACCTGCGCGCACGCAGGTGTGAAGAAAGACACGCAGAAGCGGGCAGGGGCGCATATGCAAGGCTTTTGGGCGCACCTGTGGATGTACAGAAGCGGCCCTTTGTCCGCAGGTGCGAAATCACTGTTGGGCAGAACCTTAAAAAGAGGCGAGGCTCAGCCATTTTAGCCCGTAATTCCTCCATTTTTGGGCGATTTTGGAACTTTTTGAGAGGGGATTTTAATTAGCAACTTGAAGGTAAGTTAATTCTACACACTTTGAGTTAAATACATAGATTATGGGTAGATTATAACCTGTAAATTGTGAAAATCAAGGGTTAGAGGAAAAACCTAGATTTGTATAAAAATGAGATTTTAACCACGAAAATGGTTATGGAATTGGATGGAAATTGTATATTTGAGTTCTTCAGATTATGAGTAACGATTTCCTCCGAAAATTTCCGGAATCCGGGCACGTGGGCCCGGGTTAAATTTTAGAAATTTTACCATTTTGGGTTGGGTAATTAATTTAATGGTTTAATTTCGAATTATTGAGCATGTATTAATTATTTTATATAACATTTGGATAGTTTCGAATTTTTCGGCACCGAATTGGGATTTTTATATGACATTGTGATCGGGAAGTGGGCTTTGAGACAAGGTAAGTCTCTTTTCTAACCTTGTAAGAGGGAATTTACCCCATAGGTGATCTAAATTAATAATTGTTGCTAATTGTGGGGGCTACGTACGCACGAGGTGACGAGAGTCCGTGCGTAGCTACTAATTGTAACGACCCGGCCGATCGTTTCGAGAGTTATAACCCCGTTTTCCGTATTTCTACTTCTTTTTGTGTTATTCAGCTATATTATATTGTATCGGGTTAGTTGGTTCGGGTCCGGAAGGAACTCGGAGGGAAATGAGACACTTAGTCTCATAATTGAAAAATTTAAGTTAGAAAAGTGGACCGGATATGGACCTATGTATAAATGATTTCGGATATGAATTCTGATGGTTCTGTTAGCTCCGTTAGGTAATTTTAGACTTAGGAGTGCGTCCGGAATGTGAGTTGGAGGTCCGTGGTAGAAATAGGCTTAAATTGACGAAATTAGAAATTTGCCAATTTCGGTCGGCAGTAAAAAAAGTTGATATTAGGGTCGGAATGGAATTCTGAAAGTTGAAGTAGGTTCGTAGTGTCATTTGTGACGTGTGTACAAAATTTGAGGTCATTCGGACGTGGTTTGGTTGGTTTCGGCATCCGTTGCCGAATTTGGAAATTTAGAAGTTCTTAGGCTTGAATCCGAGGGTAATTGGGTGTTTGGATGCTGTTTTGAGTGATTCGAAGGTTCGACTAAGTTTGTATGTTGATATAAGACTTGTTGGTATTTTTGGTTGAGGTCCCGAGGGCCTCACGGAAGGTTAACGAGAAGTTTGAAGTTGGAAAAATGCAGCTGGTGCTGCTGTTCTGGTGTGGCCGCACCTGCGGGTTAGGAACCGCAGGTGCGAGTTTCGCAGGTGCGGAATTTAGTCGCAGGTGCGGGGTTTGGAAGCCTGGGGTTTTATCACAGAAGCGGATGAGGGGTCGCACCTGCGAGACCGCAGGTGCGAATAGGTGATTGCAGGTGCGGGTTTTAGGACCTTAAGTGACTTCCGCAGATGCGGGCTTTTGGACGCAGAAGCAGAGGCCACAGGTGCGCTATTTGGACCGCAAATGCGGTTTTGCTGGGCAGAAAGGCATAAATTGAACCCTTCGCGAATTTTTGGTCATTCTTCATAATTTCAACTCGGTTTTTGGAGCTTTTGGAGGGTTTTGAAGAGGGAATCAAGGGGATTTTATTGAGATAAGTTACTTGAGCCTAATACTTGTATATATAGTGATTTTTCCGTTGTTTAATCATTGTAATTAGTGCAAATAAGGGGTTAGGGCTTGGAATTTTTGGAGAGTAATTTAAGGATTTGAAAGACCAAACGATGTCGGATTTTGATGAATTTGGTATGGTTAGACTCATGAGTGAATGAGCTTTCTAGTTTTGTGAATTTTGTCGGATTTCGAGACGTGGGCCCGGGGGCCGGGTTTGAGCCAATTTCGGGTTTTGGTCTAATTTTGAAGCTTTTCTTGTAGAATTTTTTCCATTAGCGTATATTGATGGTATTGTACTGATTGTGAATAGATTTGGAGCATTTGGATGCCGAGTCCAGAGGCAAGAGCATTGCGGGGTAGAGATTTGACCGGTTTGAGGTAAGTAACGATTGTAAATCTAGTCTTGAAGGTATGAAACCTCGGATTTTATATCATTCTACTAATTTTTTAGTGAAGCACATGCTAGGTGACGGGCGTGTGGGCATGCACTGTTGGGAATTTGTGACTTGATTCGTCCCGTAGCAACTGTAAATTTGCATATTTTGTTGAAACCATATGATACTTATATGTTTTAGAAAGAATTTTTGTAAATTGGGTTGAATGCCATGTTTGGGCCTTGCACCAATGCTGTTTGGACCCATAGGGGCTGTTTCTTACCATCCTCTCATTATTTTCGATTGAAAATCAATACTCAGTCATGTTTGTACTTGTTTACCGCATAACTTAGTTTAATGCCTCTATTTTGATGCATATAAATGTTTTGGGCTGAATGCCCTGTTTTACTAAAATGCCCTAGTGGCTTGAGAGGTTTATGACTGAGTGAGGCCGAGGGCCTGATTTGTGAGGATGAGTTTGGATCAGGGCTGCCCGCCTGCAGCATACTTTATTATTATGGCACGTGAGTTGTCTGTGCAGCATGTGAGTTGTCCGTGCAGATTATAGCGCTTGGGATGAAGGAGCCCCTCCGGAGTCTGTACACACCCCCAGTGAGCGCAGGTACCTACTGAGTGCAAGTGCCGAGTGCTGAGTGACTGGGAGGCATGAGTGATTGTGAGGTATGCCCGAGTGGCCGAGTGACTGTGAGGTTTGCCCGAGAGGCTGTATATGAGTGATGTTTTGCCCGAGGGGATGTTTATAATTTTATCATTTTTGCTCACCTTTGCATTTTTCCTCTGTCTGAAAACTGTTGAAAATTATCTTTAAATGATTTTTACTGGAACTGGGTTAAATGAGATGTTTTGATTCAAATCCTGATTTTTAAAAGCATGTGGTATTTTACTGAGATTTCCCGATGTGAATGTTATATGCTTTATTGCTCGTCACTACTGCTCAGTCTTTATTTATTATTGTTACTTACTGAGTTGGCGTACTCACGTTACTCCCTGCACCTTGTGTGCAGATTCAGGTATAGCTATTCACGGTAGCGGTTATTGAGTGTTGTTGCATATTTTCTTGGAGATAGCAAGGTAGCTGTTTGGCGATCGCAGCCCCTGCTCTTCTCCCTCTTATCTTTCTCTAGTTGTATTTAGCTATTTTCCAGGCTGAGTTAGCCTTGATATTGTTAGACAGATTGTAGTAGATGCTCATGACTAGTGACACCCCGATTCGGGCTTTTCCTTCCGCACTTTTATTTTGATTTGAACTCTTTTACGAAGGTTTTTATGTTAAATAACATTGAAATTATATTTGAAATGAAAACATCGGTTTGTTTTGGAAATGAGTCGGCTCGCCTAGTTCCACGATAGGCGCCATCACGACAGGGGTTAGTTTGGGTCGTGACAGATTGGTATTAGAGCCTAGGTTACATAGGTCTCACGAGTCATGAGCGAGTTTAGTAGAGTCTTGCGGTTCGGTACAGAGACGTCTGTACTTATCTTCAGGAGGCTACAGAACCTTTTGGAAACTCCACATTCTTGAATTCTTGTCGTGCGAATCTGTTGATTCTAGTAACTAAACATATGTTGTTTCATTCTCTCACAGATGGTGAGGACTCGTACCGGTCAGGAAGGCCATCCACCAGTACCACCAGCCAGGGCCGCGAGAGGCCGAGGCCGTGGTAGAGGCCATGGTAGGGGCAGAGGTGCAGCCCGTACAGCAGCTGGGGCAGTACCTGCAGATCCACCGGTTGTCCCAGATCAGGACCATGTTCCAGTTGTTGATGCACCAGCTCCGGCACCACCTGTGCTTATTGTGATTCCAGGCCTTCAGGAGGCCCTAGCTCAGATTCTGATAGCGTGTACTGGCCTTGCTCAGGCGGTCTCTATCTCGACGGCCGCAGCCATTTCTCAGGCCAGGGGAGGCACTCAGACTCCCGTCGCTCGCACACCCGAGCAGGTTATTCAGGGACTTCAGACACCGGAGGCACCACCAGCCCAGCCGGTTGCTCTTGCTCCGGATTATGTGGTTCCTGCTATGCCTGAGGATGATCAACATAGGTTGGAGAGGTTTGGGAGACTTCAGCCACCACCTTTCAGTGGCACAGAGAGAGAGGATGCTCAGGACCTTTTGGACAGGTGTCAGAGGATACTCCGTATTGCTGGTATTTTGGAGACTTATGGGGTCTTATTCACTACCTTTTAGTTTTCTGGGGCTGCACTCAGATGGTGGGAGACTTACGAGAGGTGTAAGCCTGTTGGCGCAGCACCCCTTACATGGCAGCAGTTCTCCGTGGTCTTTTTGGAGAAGTTCGTGCCTCGATCCCGCAGAGAGGAGCTGCACAGACAGTTTGAGCGGCTTCGCCTGGGTTATATGTCTGTGACACAGTATGAGATGCGATTCTTTGAGTTGGCCCATCATGCTATCTGGTTAGTTCCCACAGACAGATAGAGGATCATGAGGTTTATTGATGGCCTCACTTATCAGCTGCAGTTACTCATGACCAGGGAGCGGGTTTTGGGTGCTACCTTTGATGAGGTTGTCGACATTGCTTGGCAGATTGAGATGGTTCGCTGTCAGGAGAGCGTTGAGAGGGGGGCCAAGAGGCCTTGTGGTCAGGGTGGATTCAGCGGTGCTCCTTTTGGGGGTCAGTTCCAGCATGGTAGAAGTCGTCATTTCACGCAGGCTCAGTCAGCTCGGCCCTTTCATCGGGGTGCATCATCTGGCCATGGTTCTCACAGTTCTCATCAGGGACACTCATCACTTGGTGCCCTTCCAGTTCAGAGTTCATCCCGTGCTCCACTTGTTCAGGGCTCTTCCATGCCAGGACCTTCTACCAGTCATCCCGGTGCTAGGGGTTCCCTTCAGTTTCCGCCGCCAGCACCAGGGAGTTATTTTAAGTGTGGGGAGCTTGGGAATATATGGAGGCAGTGGCCTCGTCATCATGGAGGTCTATCTCAGCAGATGAGTCAGCCTCCGACTATAGCACCAGTTACCTCACCACCCGCCCAGTCAGCTCGGGGTGGAGGTCAGTCAGCTAGGGGTCGCCCTAGAGGGGGAGGCAGATCAGGGGCTGGTCAGGCCCGTTTCTATGCTCTCCCTGCCAGACCAGACGCTATTGCTTCAGATGCTGTGATTACAGGTATTGTCTCAGTTTGTCACCGAGATGCCTCAATATTATTTGACCCTGGTTCCACGTATTCATATGTTTCCTCGTATTTAGCCCATTTTCTGGATATGCCCTGTGAGTCCTTAGTTTCATCTGTATATGTATCTACTCCTGTGGGCGATACTATTATTGTGGACCACGTATATCGGTCATGTGTGGTGACTATTGGGGGTCTGGAGACCCGAGTGGATCTATTGTTGCTCAGTATGGTTGACTTTGATGTGATATTAGGTATGGATTGGTTATCTCCATGTAATGATGTTCTAGATTGTCACGCTAAGACGGTGACGTTGACTATGCCGGGAATTCTGAGGGTTGAGTGGAGCGGTTCTGTAGATTATGTACCAAGTAGGGTGATTTCATATTTGAAAGCTCAGCGCATAGTTGAGAAGGGTTGCCTATCTTATTTGTCTTTTGTGAGGGATATTAGTGTAGAGACTCCTTTCATTGATTCTGTTCCAGTGGTATGTGATTTTCCGGATGTGTTTCCTGCAGACCTGCCGGGCATGCCGCCTGACAGGGATATTGACTTTGGTATTGATTTGGTGCCGGGCACTCAACCCATTTCTATTCCCCCGTATCGTATGGCACCGACAGAGTTGAAGGAATTGAAAGAACAACTTCAGGAACTCCTTGATAAGGGGTTTACTCGGCCTAGTGTGTCACCTTGGGGTGCACCGGTTCTATTTGTGAAGAAGAAGGATGGTTCCATGAGAATGTGTATTGATTACAGGCAGTTGAACAAGGTCACAGTCAAGAACAAGTATCCTTTGCCTCGTATTGATGATTTATTCGACCAGCTTCAGGGAGCGAGGGTGTTCTCTAAGATTGATTTGAGGTCCGGTTATCATCAGCTGAAGATTTGGGTTTCAGATATTCTTAAGACAACTTTCAGGACCCGATATAGCCATTATGAGTTCTTGGTGATGTCTTTTGGGCTGACTAATACCCCACCAACGTTTATGAATTTGATAAACAGTGTATTCCAGCCCTATTTGGACTCATTCATTTTTGTATTCATTGATGACATCCTGGTGTACTCTCATAGCCAGGAGGAGCACGCTCAGCATTTATGGATTGTATTACAACGATTGAGGGAGGAGAAGCTTTATGCAAAGTTCTCCAAGTGTGAGTTTTGGCTCAATTCAGTAGCATTCTTGGGACATGTGGTATCCAGCGAGGGTATTCAGGTGGATCCCAAGAAGATAGAGGCGGTGCAGAGTTGGCCTAGACCATCCTCAGCCATGGAGATTAGGAGCTTTCTTGGTTTGGCGGGTTACTACCGTCGCTTTGTGGAGGGATTTTCATCTATTTCATCGCCCTTGACCAAATTGACCCAAAAGGGTGCTCCATTCAGGTGGTCGGATGAGTGTGAGGAGAGCTTTCAGAATCTCAAGACTGCTTTGACTACAACTCCAGTGTTAGTTCTGCCATCAGCTTCAGGTTCTTACACCGTGTATTGTGATGCCTCGAGGATAGGCATTGGTTGTGTTTTGATGCAGGAGGGTAGGGTGATTGCCTATGCCTCGCGCCAGTTGAAGACCCATGAGAAGAACTATCATGTCTATGATCTTGAGTTAGCAGCCATTGTTCACGCCTTAAAGATTTGGCGTCATTATTTGTATGGGGTTCATTGTGAGATCTATACTGATCACCGGAGTCTGCAGTATCTGTTAAAGTAGAAGGATCTTAATTTGCGTCAGCGGAGATGGTTGGAGCTTCTTAAAGAATATAATATCACTATTTTGTACCATCCGGGGAAGGCCAATGTGGTGGCCGATGCTTTGAGTCGCCGGGCAGAGAGTTTGGGGAGTTTAGCATATCTTCCAGCAGTAGAGAGACCTTTAGCATTAGATGTTCAGACTTTAGCAGGCCATCTTGTCAGATTGGATATTTCGGAGCCTAGTCTGGTATTGGCTTGTGTGGTCTCCAGGTCTTCTCTTTATGACCATATCAGGGAGCGTCAATATGATGACCCCAACTTGCTCATTCTTCAGGACATGGTTCGGAGAGGTGATGCTAGGGATGTGACTATTGGTGATGACAGCGTGCTGAGAATGCAGGGCCGGATATGTGTGCCTAATATAGATGGGCTTCGGGAGTTGATTCTTGAGGAGGCCCACAGCTCGTGGTATTCCATCCATCCGGGTGCCGCGAAGATGTACCAGGATTTGAGGCAGCACTATTGGTGGAGGTGGATGAAGAAAGATATAGTTGGGTTTGTGGATCGGTGTCTCAACTATCAGCAGGTTAAGTATGAGCATCAGAGACCGGGTGGCTTGCTTCAGAGATTAGAGATCTCAGAGTGGAAGTGGGAGCGGATCATTATGGACTTTGTAGTTGGGCTCCCACGGACTTCGAGGAAGTTTGATGCTATTTGGGTTATTGTGGATCGGCTGACCAAGTTCGTGCACTTCATTCCAGTTGGTACTACTTACTCATCAGAGCGTTTGGCTGAGATTTACATCCGAGAGATCGTTCGCCTATATGGTGTCTCAGTTTCCATCATTTCAGATAGGGGTACTCAGTTCACATCGCAGTTTTGGAGGGCTATGCAGCGAGAGTTGGGTACTCAAGTTGAGTTGAGCACAGATTTTCACCCTCAGACGGATGGGCAGTCCGAGCGCACTATTCAGATATTGGAAGACATGTTGCGTGCTTGTGTCATTGACTTTGGGGTTTCATGGGACCAGTTTCTGCCACTCACGGAGTTTGCATATAACAACAGTTATCAGTCGAGTATTCAGATGGCTCCGTACGAGGTTTTATATGGGAGGAGGTGTAGATCTCCGGTTGGATGGTCTGATCCGGGTGAGGCTAGGCTCTTAGGTACAGACTTGGTCTAGGACGCATTAGATAAGGTGAAATTAATTCAGGAGCGGCTTCGCACGGCGCAGTCTAGGCAGAAGATCTACGCGGATAGGAAGGTCCGTGATGTGTCTTTTATGGTTGGGGAGAAGGTTTTGCTGAAGGTATCACCCATGAAGGGTGTTATGAGGTTTGGGAAGAGGGGCAAGTTGAGCCCCCTGTTCATTGGGCCTTTTGAGGTACTTCAGAGAATGAGGTGGCTTATAAGCTTGCCTTGCCACCCAGCTTGTCGAGTATGCATCCAGTGTTTTATGTTTTCATGCTCCGAAAGTATATTGGAGATCCTTCTCATGTTTTGGATTTCAGCACGGTTCAGTTGGAGGGTGATATGACTTATGATGTGGAGCCGGTGGTTATTTTGGATCGGCAGGTTTGAAGGTTGAGGTCAAAGGATATAGCTTCAGTGAAGGTGCAATGGAGAGGTCAGCCTGTGGAGGAGGCCACCTAGGAGACGAGCAGGAGATGCGGAGCAGATATCCATGCCTATTCGAGACTCCATGTATGTTTCTAGATCCATTCGAGGACGAACAGATGTTTAAGAGGGGGAGGATGTAACGACCCGGCCGGTCGTTTCGAGAGTTATAACCCCGTTTTCCCTATTTCTACTTATTTTTGTGTTATTCAGGTATATTATGTTGTATCAGATTAGTTGGTTCGGGTCCGAAAGGAACTCGAAGTGAAATGAGACACTTAGTCTCATAATTGAAAATTTTAAGTTAGAAAAGTAGACCGGATATGGACCTATGTGTAAACGATCTCGGATTTGAATTCTGATGGTTCCATTAGCTCCGTTAGGTGATTTTGGACTTAGGAGTGCGTTCGGAATGTGAGTTCGAGGTCCGTGGTAGAATTAGGCTTGAATTGGCGAAATTGGAAATTTGGCGATTTCGGTCGGCAGTGGAAAATTTGATATCGGGGTCGTAATGGAATTCCGGAAGTTGGAGTAGGTTTGTAGTGTCATTTGTGACGTGTGTGCAAAATATGAGGTCATTCGGACGTGGTTTGGTTGGTTTCGGCATCGGTTGCTGAATTTGGAAATTTCGAAGTTTTTTGGCTTGAATCCGAGGGTAATTGGGTGTTTGGATGTTGTTTTGAGTGATTCGAAGGTTCGACTAAGTTTATATGTTGATAAAGGACTTGTTGGTATTTTTGGTTGAGGTCCCGAGGGCCTCGGGATGATTTCGGAAGGTTAACGGGAAGTTTGATGTTGGAAAAATGCAGCTGGTGCTGCTGTTCTGGTGTGGCGCACCTGCGGGTTGGGAACCGCAGGTGCGAGTTACGCAGGTGCGGAATTTAGTCGCAGGTGCGGGGTTTGGAAGCCTGGGTTTTTATCGCAGAAGCGGATGAGGGGTCGCACCTGCGAGACCGCAGGTGCGAAGAGGTGATCGCAGGTGCGGGTTTTAGGACCATAAGTGACTTCCGCAGATGCGGGCTTTTGGGCGTAGAAGCGGAGGCCGTAGGTGCGCTATCTGGACCGCAAATGTGGTTTTGCTGGGCAGAAAGGCATAAATCGAACCCTTCGCGAATTTTTGGTCATTCTTCACAATTTCAACTCGGTTTTTGGAGCTTTTGGAGGGTTTTGAAGAGGGTATCAAGGGGATTTCATTGAGGTAAGTTACTTGAGCCTAATACTCGTATATATGATGATTTTCCCGTTGTTTAATCATTGTAATTAGTGAAAATGAGGGGTTAGGGCTTGGAATATTTGGAGAGTAATTTAAGGATTTGAAGGATCAAACGATGTCGGATTTTGATGAATTTGATATGGTTAGACTCGTGAGTGAATGAGATTTCTAGTTTTGTGAATTTTGTCGGATTTCGAGACCCGGGCCCGGGGGCCACGTTTGAGCCAATTTCGGGTTTTGGTCTAATTTTGAAGCTTTTCTTGTGGAATTCATTCCGTTAGCGTATATTGATGGTATTGTACTGATTGTGAATAGATTTGGAGCATTTGGAGGCCGAGTCCAGAGGCAAGAGCATTGCGGGGTAGAGATTTGACCGGTTTGAGGTAAGTAACGATTGTAAATCTAGTCCTGAGGGTATGAAACCCCGGATTTTGTATCATTCTACTATTGTTTAGTGACGCACATGCTAGGTGATGGGCGTGTGGATGTGCACTGTTGGGGATTTGTGACTTGATCTGTCCCGTAGCAACTGTAAAGTTTCATACTTTGTTGAAACCATATGATACTTATATGTTTTAGAAAGTATTTTTGTAAATTGGGCTGAATGCCATGTTTGGGCCTTGCGCCAATGCTGTTTGGACCCTTAGGGGCTATTTCTAACCATCCTCTCATTGGTTTCGATTGAAAATCTATACTCAGTAATGTTTATACTTGTTTACCGAATAACTCAGTTTTATGACTCTATTTTGATGCATATAAATATTTTGGGCCGAATGCCCTGTTTTACTGAAATGCCCGAGTGGCTTGAGAGGTTTATGACTGAGTAAGGCCGAGGGCCTGATTTGTCAGGATGAGTGTGGATCGAGGCTGCCCGCCTGCAATATACTTTATTATTATGGCACGTGAGTTGTCCGTGCAGCACGTGAGTTGTCCGTGCAGATTATAGCGCTTGGGCTGAAGGAGCCCCTCTGGAGTCTGTACACACCCCTAGTGAGCGCAGGTACCTACTGAGTGCGAGTGCCGAGTGCCGAGTGCTGAGTGACTGGGAGGCATGAGTGATTGTGAGGTATGCCCGAGTGGAAATAGTGATTGTGAGGTATGCCCGAGTGGCACGAGTGACTGTGAGGTTTGCCCGAGGGGCTGTATATGAGTGATGTTTTGGCCGAGGGGATGTTTATGATTTCATCATTTTTGCTCACCTTTGCATTTTTCCTCTGTCTGAAAACTGTTGAAAAATATCTTTAAATGATTTTTACTGGAACTGGGTTAAACGAGATGTTTTGATTCAAATCCTGATTTTTAAAAGCATGTGGTATTTTACTGAGATTTCCCGATGTGAATGTTATATGCTTTATTGCTCGTCACTACTGCTCAGTCTTTATTTATTGTTGTTACTTACTGAGTTGGCGTACTCACGTTACTCCCTGCACCTTGTGTGCAGATTCAGGTGTAGCTGGTCACAGTAGCGGTTATTGAGTGTTCTGATTGCATATTTTCTTGGAGAGAGCAAGGTTGCTGTTTGGCGATCGCAGCCCCCGCTCTTCTCCCTCTTATATTCCTCTAGTTGTATTTAGCTATTTTCCAGGCTGAGTTAGCCTTGATATTGTTAGACAGATTGTAGTAGATGCTCATGACTAGTGACACCCCGATGTCGGGCTTTTCCTTCCGCACTTTTATTTTGATTTGAACTCTTTTACGAAGGTTTTTATGTTAAATAACATTGAAATTATCTTTGAAATAAAAACATCAGTTTGTTTAGAAATGAGTCGGCTTGCCTAGTTCCATGATAGGCGCCATCACGACAGGGTTTAGTTTGGGTCGTGCCACTAATTATGCTATGTCTGGGTAGTTTAGGACTCAAATCATGATTTACTTGTGATAATTGCATCTTGTTTTTAATTAAATTACTAGAATTATATTCTAAATTGTTGGAGGAAATAGTAAAAGGCCAAAACTTCATATACTGGAATTTTGTGTAAATTATTTAATTATTAATAGAAATTGAACATCATATGTGTTAATTTTATATTAACTTCTCATTCCAGAGGTTCATAAGAAAATGTCCTCCTTTCTTGTAGAGCGGGCCGAACGCCTCGGTAGTATAGATGCATCTATGGATCATGCCGCACGTTCCTCGGCAGTGTACACGACACTCTGGATCGGGTCGTACGACCTCAGCATAAATCGTGCCTAATAATAATAATTACACGATACCTTGATATTTTAATTGCAGCTTGTAAAGCTAATTGATAAATTGAAAATTATTGAAATTTAAGGAATTAATTTTTTCTGCTTGTTAAGAAAATTATGGTTGTTTACATAAATCATGATTAATTAAATATATTCTATTGTAATACTATTGACCCATAGTGGGTGTCAAAGTCGACCTCTCGTCACTACTTCTTCGAGATTAGACTTGATACTTACTGGGTACACGTTGTTTACGTACTCATGCTACACTTGCTGCACTTTTTGTGTAGTACCTGAGACAGGCGCGATAGGTGGTCCTACCGGAGCATACCCCAGATTCCCTGAGGCTTAGTGGTGAGCTACTTCTTGAGTTGTTCTGTATCCCCTAAGTCTCTCTCTTGTATTTTTGTATTCTGTCTATTTCATATTCGTACAGTGGTTAAAAGTTATATAATCTACTAGATACTCATACACTTGTGACCCTAGGTCTTGGCACACACACTAGTAGAATTTTTGGATTTAATTATTTTTTTTGGTTTTTAATTTACCATATCTTTTCATATTGTCTTAATTCTTGCAAGTAAGAAGAATTTAAATACTCAGTTAATTTTTAAAGAATTGAATATATGTCTAAATCATTAGTTGGCTTGCCTAGCTGGAATGTTGGGTGCCATCACGACCTATAGGTGAAATTGGGTCGTGACAACATGGTATCAGAGCACTAGGTTCACGTAGGTCTCACAAGTTATGAGAATGCCTAATAGAGTCTTGCGGATCGGTACAGAGACGTATATACTTATCTTCGAGAGGCTATAGGGTGTTAGGAAAACTACCTTTCTTCATATCCCATTGTGAAAATGATGTAGTACTAAATATCGTTCTATTATTCTCTCACAGATGGTGAGAACGCACTCCAATGAGGTTCCAGACCAGGGAAGGGCTGCTCCCCCTGTTGTTAGAGGTCGAGGGAGGGCTGCAGCCTGTGGTAGGGGACGAGGACGTCCCAGAATTGTTCCAGTTATGCCACCAGTGGGTCCAGCAGAGGATCCTATTATTAAGGAGCAGGGTGAGGTGCCCGTAGCAGAGCCAGCTCTAGTGGATTTCACGTCTGCACCGGGATTTCAGGAGGTCATGGGCCATATGCTGCGGTTGATGGACACTATGACTCAGGCCGATTTATTTCCGGCAGACCCAGCCATATCTCAGGCTAGCGGGGGAGCACAGACCCCTACCGCATAGGCTCATGGGCAGGCGGCTGCTGTGTATCAGACCTAGGGTGCACTACCAGTGAGAGGAGTCCAGCCAGTGGCAGCAGCTACACTTGAGCCCAAACCAGCTGCGGCCACCGAGCCGCAGAAGCTATTGGACAGATGGACTAGATTACATTCTCCTATCTTTGGGGGAGAGTGACATGAGGATTCCCAAGACTTCATTGATCGGTGAAGGGACAGACTGCACAACATGAGGATATTGGAGTCTTATGGGGTAGACTTCGCTACTTTTCAGCTGGAGGGCAGAGCCCGTAGATGGTGGCAGTCTTATTTTCTTGGCAGACTCGCAGATTCTCCTCCCATGACTTGGGATAGGTTCACTCATATTTTCCTGGACAAGTATATTTCACCCTCCCAGAGGGAAGAGTTGCAGTTTCAGTTTGAGCAGCTCCAGCATGGTCAGATGTTAGTGACTGATTATGAGGCGAGGTTCTCTGAGTTATCTTGCCATGCACTTATGATACTCCCTACTGATGAGGAGAGAGTGCGGAGGTTTGTTGCGGGTTTACATACTGGCATTCAAGCCACTATGGCCTGAGAGGTTGAGATGGGGACTTCTTATGAGCTGGCTGTGGAGATAGCCTGGAGGATTGAGGGTGTGCGTCAGCGTAGCCGATAGCAGGTTATGAGGGATAAGCCATTTAGATATTCTGGAGAGTTCAGAGGTGCTCCGTCTGGGGGGTAGAGGTCAGTTCGTAAGAGGGCAGTCCAGCAGGCCCCCATATCCAGCACTACCGCCTCCTCGGGGTGCCCAGTGCGACCTTATTTCATTGCTATGCCAGAAAGTTCTTATCGCCCACCAGCTTTTCAGGGTTCTTCCAATGGGTATTTAGGTCACCAGGTCCAGACTTCTAGTCAGCAGCCCATCGCACCGAGAAGTTGTTATGAGTGCGGGGATTTCAGTCACATGCGGAGATTCTGCCCCAGGCTTTAGGGTAGACCAGTGCAGCAGGGTCAACAACCTATGATTACTGCACCAGATTCAGAGGCCTCAGATGACGTGATTACATGTATTATTTCTATTTGTGGCAAAAATGCCTCTGTATTTTTTGATCCAGGACTTACGTATTCATATTTGTCATCTCTATTTGCTCGTTTCCTGGGTGTTTCTCATGAGTCTTTGAGTACTCCTATTTATGTGTCCACTCCTGTGGGCGATTCTGTTATTGTGGATCAGATCTACCGGTCCTATATTGTTATATTCTATGGTTATTAGACTAGAGCAGATCTTCTGCTGCTTGATATGACTGACTTCGAGATTATCCTGGGCATGGACTGGCTATCCCCATATAATGCCGTCCTAAATTGCCATGCTAAGACTGTTACTTTGACAAAGCCAGAATTACCTAGATTGGAGTGGAATAGTTTGTCTGTCTTCGCATCTAATCAGGTTATTTCCTTTCTAAAAGCTCGACACATGGTCGAGAAGGGTTGTTTGGATTATCTAGCCTATGTTCGGGATACTACTGCAGAGACTCCGACTATTGATTCAGTGCCTGTAGTTCGGGAGTTCTCTGATGTATTTCCTTTAGATCTTCCAGGCATGCCACTAGATCGTGATATTGATTTTTGTATTGACTTGGCTCAAGATACCCAGCCTATATCTATCCCACCGTATCACATGGCTCCAAAAGAATTGAAGGAATTGAAAGAACAACTTGAGGAGTTACAAGCCAAGGGGTTCATCAGACCGAATGTATCGCCTTTGAGTGCACCGGTATTATCCGTGAAGAAGAAGGATGGAACGATGTGAATGTGTATTGATTATAGCCAATTGAACAAAGTTACTATTAAGAACAAGTACCCGTTGCCGCGTATTGATGGTCTATTTGACCAGTTACAAGGTGCTAGGGTGTTTTCTAAGATCGACTTGAGGTCGGGGTACCATCAGTTGAAGATTCAGGATTCGGATGTCCGAAGACTGCTTTCCGGACTAGATATGGTCATTATGAATTTCTGGTGATGTCTTTTGGTTTGACTAACTCCCCGACAACATTTATGGATTTGATGAACAGGGTATTCAGGCCATATATTGATTCGTTTGTCATTGTCTTCATTGATGACATTCTGATCTACTCACGTAGTAAAGAGGAGCACGAGCAGCATATGAGAGTGGTGCTTCAGACACTGCGGGAAGAAAAGCTATATTCTAAGTTCTCCAAATGTGAGTTTTTACTAAATTCTGTAGCATTTTTGGGGCATATTATATCGGGCGAGGGCATTAAAGTTAATCGCCAAAATGATTGAGGCAGTTTAGAATTGGCATCGTCCCACTTCGGCGACTGAGATCAAGAGTTTCCTAGGATTAGCAGGTTATTATCGTCGATTATGTAACGACCTGTCAGGTCACTTTGAGAATTTAAGTCTCGTCTGGTGGCATAAGGCCCTGAGCAGCTTCATATTATGTATATTGACTTGCGTGCGTGGTTGAATTCGGTTACCGGATATTTCAGAGTAATTTGCGACACTTAGTCCCTAAAATGGAAGCTTAAGTCTTAGGATATTGACCGTAGTCGAAACTATGTGAAGACGACTCCGTAATGGAATTCCATCGGTTCCATTAGCTCCATTGGGATTTTGGACTTAAGAACGTGTCCGGACTGTAAATCCGAGGTCTGTAGCTGATTTAGGCTTGAAATGGCGGAAGTCAAATTTTTGGAGATTTGGACCGGAAGTGGACTTTTTGATATCGGGGTCAGAATGCGATTCCGAGAATTGGAACAACTCCGTTATGTTATTTGGGACTTGCCTGCAAAATTTGACGTCATTCCGGGTTGATTTGATAGGTTTCGGCACGGGTTTTAGAAGTTGAAAGATTTAAAAATTTATAAGTTCGATTCATGGTACGATGCGTAGTTTCAACGTCAGTTGATGTGATTTGAGGGCTCGATTAAGTTCGTATGCTGTTTTAGGATTGGTTAGTATGTTTGGTTGAGGTCTCGGGGGACTCGGGTGAGTTTCGGGTGCTTAACAGACTAAAAGTTTGATTTGTGTTACTGCTAAGCCTTCAGGCTTCTGGTATTTTTGCACCTGGGGTGAAGCGACCACAGGAGCGAGAGCGCACGTGTGGAGAGGCAAGCGCAGAAGCGGAAAAATAGAGGAGTGTCAGGGGTCGCAGGTGCGAGGAAAATTCCGCATCTGCGATGCCCGCATATGTGAAGGTTGAGGCGTAGGTGCGAGAAGAGTTGGACTTGATAGTCTCCGTAGGTGCGGAGAATTTGTACGCATCAGCAGCTCCGCAGAAGCGGATTTTGGCGCGCAGAAGCGAGAGGAAGCGCAGGTGCAGTTTGGACGTGCGCACCTGCGGTCGCGCATATGCGGCTAATTATGTCGCAGGTGCGGTCATGCCTGGATAGAAAAAAGAAATTCGAGGGTTTGATTTCATTCTTCATTTTTGGACTTGAGAGCTCGAAATTTGGCGATTTTTCGAGGGATTTTCAGAAGAAACTTTGGGGTAATGACTCCTAGCTAGTTTTTGGTTGTATTCCATTAATGTATAGTTGTTTTCTCCATTTAGTTTCGGATTTTTGGGGTTGAAATTGGAAAATATTTGGAAAAACTTCTTCAATAAAGATTTCGAGTTTTGAAAGTGGATTTGTGGTCGGATTTGAGTAATTCTTATATGGTTGGACTCCTGAGTGAATGGGTGTTCATATATTGTGATTTTTACCCGATTCCGAGACGTGGGCCCGGGTCGACTTTTTAGAGCGAATTTCGGAATTTTTGTTAAAATATTGATTTCATTAATTAGATGAGTCTATTTTGGTTGTATTCATGATATGCAATTGTGTTTGGCTAGATTTGGACCATTCAGAGTCGGATAATTGATAAAAGGACATTCTTACGGACTGATTGAGCTTGGTTCGAGGTAAGTATCTTGCCTAACCTTGTGTGGGGGACTTCCCCTTAGGACTCAAGTCTTCTATGTTGATTGTAGTCAGTGTACATGAGGTGACGAGTGCGTGCACAGATTTATTTATGGAAAGTTGGCCTTTTAGGGTTCTTAGGTCCTTGTATTCATTGAATATGCAGTTGTTCTTGTTATGATTATATATCTTAATTACTAGATTCACATCTACCTGCTTAATTAGAATCAATTGCTTCATGATCCACTATTATCGTTACTTGATTCATGTGTGCCTTAATTGAATCTGTTATCTCTTTTATAGCCATGCTATCTTTTCATAACTGCTTATCTTTATTTGGAATTTATATTATCTCATCCTATAATTGTTCAGTCTTAATTAAGGTTATGATTATTTTTATGCTGCTTATCCTTAATTGAATTGTTGAATATCCTTCGTAATTTTCTCAACCTTAAAAGAAGTTTAGATATCCTATATCTTAGTCGACTTGTTTTATTTGGCATTATTGGATTCGTGTTAGCTTCCCTGTTGTTGAAGTGTATATTGTGGGATCGTTTCTACACCTTAGTTTTCCCTTTGTTGAGCTGTTCTCTTTATGCCTAGCATTCTTTACAGTGGTTATTCTTTGTGAATTGGTTCTACCGTTTCTTTGTAAATTAGAGTTCTTGAGTTGATTTACTTGTCGTACTTTGTATTATTGTCATTGTTGCTGATGTACTTGTGATGGTGATGCACAAGGTTTCTACCGTGCGGATTTTATTATTGTGATGCATGAGAATTTTGCCGTGCAGTTATTATTATGGGATTGCACGAGGTTTCTGCCATGCTATTGTTACTATTGATATTTGCACATGCGGCGTGACAAGGCGGGATATGTATATATATATGTGGGTTGCGCATGTGGCGAGATAAGGTGGGAACATTATTATGCATGTGTGGCGAGACAAGGCGGGCATTTATATTACTATTGCACACCTGGCGAGACAAGGTAGGCTGTGTCAGGGATTGATTTGTGATGATTTATGGCCTGGGGGCATTCTTGTTGTTGATATTTGTGTAGTGGTATACGTACCTGTGTGAGCTTTATCTTGTGAAAGCTGTGAGAAAATATTCTACGTGTTGTCCGTTCTTCTTCTTCCTTATGCTTATTTGCTGGTATGGACTATGTTAGGACACTTGCACAAGCATACACGTAGTTAAGCACTCTTATCGGATAAGAGGTGTTCTTGATATTGTTGAGCATAGATGCTCCCCTTGTTTACTTGTCTTCTATGTGAGAATGGCTCTATTGGCACGTGAGTCGTCAGTGTGGTTATGAGATGTTATGAGGGCACAAGATGCCAAGTGTTAGAGTTCAGGTATTGAGACCCGTGAGTTGTGATTTGTCCGAGGTTCGGTACCTCGTGGAGTGGTTGACTAAAACCTGATGTAAAAGCGGTTGTAGTTGCTGAGTTATTACTTGTCCTTGCTGTATTTGTGATTTCGGATTTAGGTTGTGTTCCATTCACCTTTCTGTGTTATTTTCATGATATTCCGCTGATACTTGTTGTTTCCTTCCTTATTGCCATCACTGTACTGTGAGCCATATTGCATAGTCTTTATGTGACATCATACTTCTGTTGTTCATGTACTTATATCTGTTCAGTTTATTAGACCAGTGGGTGTCTTGACTGTTCCTCGCCACTAATCCACCGAGGTTAGTCTTGATACTTACTGGGCAATGCTGTGGTGTGCTCATGCTACTCTTTTGCACATTTTTGTGCATATCCAGGTACTTGTTTGTTAGCTAGTTGTGTGGACTGTTGCTGTGGAGACTCAAGGTAAACCTGCTGCTGCGTTCGCAGGCTTCGGAGTCACCTTCAACTTTTCATTTTGCACTGTTTATTCTTATTTCTGGACAGTTGTATTTAGATATTTTCTAGAAAATACTCTGTAGAGCTTATGACTTGTACTACCGGTTATGGGAATTTTAAGAGATTTTATTTAAATAATATTGTTGTTTTAATTATTGTTAGGCTTACCTAGTCCCTAAGACTAGGTGCCATCACGATACCCAATGGAGGAAAAATTGGGTCGTGACAAGTTGGTATCAGAGCTCTAGGTTCATAGGTGCTACGAGTCATAAGCAAGTTTAATAGAGTCTTGTGGATCGGTATGGAGACGTCTGTACTTATCTTCGAGAGGCTATAGAACTATTAGTACAATCTCACTTCTTTCATTCCTATCGTGCGAGCTTATTAATCTCGGAGTTTGAACTTTTATCATTCCATTCTCTCACAGTTGGTGAGGACACGAGCTACAGTTATAGACGACGCTGCTCCTGGAGCAAGTATCGCTAGAGGCAGAGGCAGAGGCCGACGATGAGTAAGTGTCGCAGCCAGATCACCTACCAGAGCAGCAGTTGAGGAGCCGCCAGTAGTTCCAGTAAGGGAGCAGGTACCAGAGGCACCTATTATTACCCCCGGACTTCAGGAGACCTTAGCACAGTTCCTGAGCATGTTTGGTACATTGGCTCAAGCAGGGTTGATTCCGGTTGCACCAGCTACTTCACAGATCAGGGGAGGAACCCAGACTCCCGCCGCCCACACCTCAGAGCAGCGAGTTCATGTTGGTCAGGTTCCAGGTGTCATGGCGACACAGCCTGTGGTTCCAGTTCAACCCGTGGTCAGGGCAGCAACATCTGAGGAAGAGCAGCTTAGACTCGCAAGGTTCAAGAAATATGACCCTCCTACATTCAGTGGTTTGGCTTCAGAGAGTGCACAGGGTTTTCTGGAAGAGTGTCATCGCATTCTCCGTACTATGGGTATTGTGGAGACGAGCGGGATTGCTTTTACTACATTCCAGCTCATGGGAGCGGCTTACCAGTGGTGGCGGGCATATGAGTTGGGTAGCCCAGTCGAGTTAGCTTCACTTATATGGGTTTAGTTTTCAGAGATGTTCCTGAGAGAGTTTGTACCTCAGTCCCTTCGAGATAAATGGCGCACAGAGTTTGAGCAGCTGCGCTAGGGCACTATGTCAGTGTCAGAGTACGCTATGAGATTCAGTGATTTGGCCAGGCATGCACCTGCTTTGGTCGCCACAGTTAGAGAGCGTGTCCGTAGATTCATTGGGGGACTCAGACATGATATTCGGTTCAGCATGGCTCATGAGTTAGAGTCAGATGTTTCATTTTAGCAGGTGGTAGGGATCGCCCGCCGAGTAGAGGGCATGTGGGACCAGGAGAGAGAAGATAAGCAAGGCCACGAGAGAGAGAGTACAGGCGAGATCAGGAGAGAGGGGACAGGGAAGTGAGGAGGCCTCGTAGACCAGAGAGATCTACTAGTCCTTATTTTGGAGGTAGGGTACGACACGGTAGAGGTTTTGCGGGTCAGCCAGTTCAGTTTGCACTTCAGGCTTTGCACAGTGTTTCAGGTGCTTATGGGTCTCAAAGTACCCATACCGCACAGTTCCCATAGCCACGTCAGCAGAGAGGTTGCTTCGAGTGTGGTGATACCAGCCACAGGGTGAGAGATTGTCCTAGACTCCGGACAGGCATGTCACAGCGGAGTATTCAGGCAAGTAGAGGGCACCCAAGAGGGGAAGTCCCGGCCCGTTGATGTGTTTCGTATAGTAGGCTTGTGGCCACTGTGCCAGATGATGTCGTACGGGTATGCTTTTGATTTGTTATAGAGGGGCACCATTCGTATTTTGATTCGGTCCTGCTTATCAGGGCGAGTTCCCTTACTTGTTGTCCCACCTATGGGTGAGTTTATGACTTAGTATTATATTTAGGTGTTTACCCCCGTTGGGAGATTCTATGAGTGGTAGCCCGTGTCTATCGTTTGTTTCTATTCATTATTACGAGACTAGAAGTGAATTCATGTTGTCCATTATGGTAGGCTTGATGTGATTCCTGAGTAAATTAGTTATAATTTGTGATTTGATACTCTACCGGGGTGAAAGTTTAGCAAGTGTTGAGATTTTATTGGCAGAATTGAGTTAGTGGAAGATTTCCATTGGTATGATGTGCATTCGACTTGTGATTTAGAGTTGAGGGTGAGACCCTCGCGATTCTATGTGATTTGATATGTTTGAGCCGGGCTGCGTGCCGCGGTGGAGGGTGATACCAGGATAAGATCCTTATGATTTGTTCATGTACTTTGATTTTTCCTTTTGAATTGATTTGTAGTAGGGTATTGTTAGAAAGTTGTGCCTGTCGGGCTTATTTGATATTTATCTTATGTGTTTCTCTTTACATATTTAGTCAATTTCATTATGTGCTTCTTGAGTTTTGGCCTGCGGGATGTGTGCCCGGTAGTGTTAGTTGTGACTTGTCGATACGGGTGTATATTTATGAGGTCTTCGTGTTTCTTGCATCATTGTCACCATTGTGGAGGTTTGAAATGGGTTGCTAACGGATATGGGTCTAATTACCGGTGCTGGTTTTAATTTCGGGCAGCTATTGTGATCAGAAATGTTATTATGGGCCTATATGTGGTGTGTCTTGTTATGTGGTCGTACCTTGTGGATGTAGGCATGATTTGTTACAGCTGGTTGAGACTGATACCGGTTATGGATTTAGAATCGGGTCTTTTGAAGATAAATGAAAGGTGAGAATTTTGACTCTAAGGCTTATCGGTGTTGGCAAAAAGGATAAATTATAGTTGGGATGGTGTCGTCAGGCTTATGTGGATTGGGGTGACATGGAGTCGCCTGCGGGTGTATGTTGGATATGTACTTTCAGTGATTCGAAGACTTCGAGGCGATTCTTAGCACGTTCGAGGACGAATGTTTGTTTAAGAGGGGAAGGATGTAACAACTCGGCCGGTCATTTTGAGAATTTAAGTCTCATCCGGTGGCATAAGGCCCTGAGCAGCTTCATATAATGTGTATTGACTTGCGTGCGTGGTTGAATTCGGTTACCGGATGTTTCAGAGTGATTTGGGACACTTAGTCTCTAAAACGGAAGCTTAAGTCTTAGGATTTTGACCGTAGTCGAAACTATGTGAAAACGACTCCGGAATGGAATTCCGTCGGTTCCATTAGCTCCGTTGGGTGATTTTGGACTTAGGAGCATGTCCGGACTGTAAATCCGAGATGTGTAGCTGATTTAGGCTTGAAATAGCGGAAGTTAAATTTTTAGAGATTTGGACCAGAAGTGGACTTTTTGATATCGGGGTCAGAATGCGATTCCGAGAGTTGGAACAACTCCGTTATGTTATTTGGGACTTGCCTGCAAAATTTGACATCATTCCGGGTTGATTTGATAGATTTTGGCACTAGTTTTAGAAGTTGAAAGATTTAAAAATTTATAAGTTCGATTCATGGTACGATGCATAGTTTCAACGTTAGTTGATGTGATTTGAGGGCTCGACTAAGTTCGTATGGTGTTTTAAGATTGGTTGGTATATTTGGTTGAGGTCCCGGGGGCATCGGGTGAGTTTCGGGTGCTTAACGGACTAAAAGTTTGATTTGTGTTACTGCTAAGCCTTCAGGCTTCTGGTATTTTCGCACCTACGGTGAAGAGACCGCAGGTGCGAGAGCGCACGTGCGGAGAGGCAAGCGCAGAAGCGGAAAAATGAAGGAGTGCCAGGGGTCGCAGGTGCGAGGAAAATTCCGCATCTGCGATACCCGCAAATGCGAAGGTTGAGGCGTAGGTGCGAGAAGAGCTGGACTTGACAGTCTCCACAGGTGCGGAGAATTTGTGCGCATCAGCGGCTCCGCAAAAGCGGATTTTGGCGCACATAAGCGAGAGGAAGCGCAGGTGCGGTTTGGACGTGCGCATCTGCGGTCGCGTAGATGCGGCTAATTGTGTCGCAGGTAATTAGCCGCATCTGCGGTAAGGCCTGGACAAAAAAGAGAAATTCGAGGGTTTGATTTCATTCTTCGTTTTTGGACTTGAGAGCTCAGAATTTGGCGATTGTTCAAGAGATTTTTAGAGGAAGCTTTGGGGTAATGATTTCTAACTCGTTTTTTGTTGTATTCCATTAATCTATAGTTGTTTTCTCTATTTAGTTTCGGATTTTTGGGGTTGAAATTGGGAAACATTTGGAAGAACTTCTTCAATAAAGATTTCGAGTTTTGAAAGGGGATTTGTGGTCGGATTTGAGTAATTCTTATATGGTTGGACTCGTGAGTGAATGTGTGTTCATATTTTGTAATTTTTACCCGATTCCGAGACGTGGGCCCGGGTCGACTTTTTAGAGCGAATTTCGGAATTTTTGTTAAAATATTGATTTCATTAATTAGATGAGTCTATTATGGTTGTATTCATGATATGCAATTGTGTTTGGCTAGATTTGGACCATTTGGAGTCGGATAATTAATAAAAGGACATTCTTACGGACTGATTGAGCTTGGTTCGAGGTAAGTATCTTGCCTAACCTTATGTGGGGTACTTCCCCTTAGGATTCGAGTCTTCTATGTTGATTGTAGTCCGTGTACACGAGGTGACGAGTGCGTGCACGGACTTATTTGTGGAAAGTTGGCCTTTTAGGGTTCTTAGGTCCTTGTATTCATTGAATATGTAGTTGTTTTTGTTATGATTATATATCTTAATTACTAGATTCATATCTACCTGCTTAATTAGAATCAACTGCTTCATGATCCACTATTATCGTTACTTGATTCATATGTGCCTTAATTGAATCTGTTATCTCTTTTATAGCCATGCTATCTTTTCATAATTGCTTATCTTTATTTGGAATTTATATTATCTCATCCTATAATTGTTCAGTCTTAATTGAGGTTATGATTATTTTTTCGTTGCTTATCCTTAATTGAATTGTTGAATATCCTTCGTAATTTTCTCAACCTTAAAAGAAGTTTAGATATCCTATATCTTAGTCGACTTGTTTTATTTGGTATTATTGGATTCGTGTTAGCTTCCCTGTTGTTGAAGTGTATATTGTGGGATCGTTGCTACACCTTAGTTTTCCCTTTGTTGAGCTGTTCTCTTTACGCCTAGCATTCTTTACAGTCGTTATTCTTTGTGAATTGGTTCTACCGTTTCTTTGTGAATTAGAATTCTTGAGTTGATTTACTTGTCGTACTTTGTATTATTATCATTGTTGCTGATGTACTTGTGATGGTGATGTTGTTGCTGATGTACTTGTGATGGTGATGCATAAGGTTTATACCGTACGGATTTTATTATTGTGATGCACGAGAATTTTGCCGTGCAGTTGCTATTATAGGGTTGCACGAAGTTTCTGCCGTGCTATTGTTACTATTGATATTTGCACATGCGGCGTGACAAGGCGGGATATGTATATATATATATATATGTGGGTTGCGCATGTGGCGAGACAAGGTGGGAACATTATTATGCACGTGTGGCGAGACAAGGCGGGCATTTATGTTACTATTGCACACGTGGCGAGACAAGGTGGGCTGTGTCAGGGATTGATTTATGATGATTTATGGCCTGGGGGCATTCTCGTTGTTGATATTTTTGTAGTGGTATACGTACCTGTGTGAGCTTTATCTTGTGAAAGCTGTGAGAAAATATTCTACGTGTTGTCCGTTCTTCTTCTTCCTTATGCTTATTTGCTGGTATGGACTATGTTAGGACACTTGCACAAGCATACACATAGTTAAGCACTCTTATCGGATAAGAGGTGTTCTTGATATTGTTGAGCATAGATGCTCCCCCTTGTTTACTTGTATTCTATGTGAGAATGGCTCTATTGGCACGTGAGTCGTCAGTGCGGTTATGAGATGTTATGAGGGCACAAGATGCCAAGTGTTAGAGTTCAGGTATTGAGACCCGTGAGTTGTGATTTGTCCGAGGTTCAGTACCTCATGGAGTTGTTGACTAAACCTGATGTAAAAGCGGTTGTAGTTGCTGAGTTATTACTTGTCCTTGCTGTATTTGTGATTTCGAATTTAGGTTGTGTTCCATTCACCTTTCTGTGTCATTTTCATGATATTCCGCTGATACTTGTTTTTTCCTTCCTTATTGCCATCACTGTACTGTGAGCCATATTGCATAGTCTTTATGTGACATCATACTTCTGTTGTTCATGTACTTATATCTATTCTGTTTATTAGACTAGTGGGTGTCTTGATTGTTCCTCGCCACTACTCCACCGTGGTTAGTCTTGATACTTACTGGGCACCGCTGTGGTGTGCTCATGCTACTCTTCTGCACATTTTTGTGCAGATCCAGGTACTTGTTCGTTAGCTAGCTGTGTGGACTGTTGCTGTGGAGACTCAAGGTAAACCTGCTGCTGCGTTCGCAGGCTTCGGAGTCACCTTCAACTTTGTGTTTTGCACTGTTTATTCTTATTTCTGGACAGTTGTATTTAGAAATTTTCTAGGAAATACTCTGTAGAGCTTATGACTTGTACTACCGGTTTTGGGAATTTTAAGTGATTCTATTTAAATAATGTTGTTGTTTTAATTATTGTTAGGCTTACCTAGTCCCTAAGACTATGTGCCATCACGATACCCAACGGAGGAAAAATTGGGCCGTGATAGGTTCGTGGAGGTTTTTTCATCTATTGCAGCACCTTTGACCAAATTAACCCAGAAGGGTGCTCCGTTCCGATGGTCTGATGATTGTGAGGTGAGCTTTCAGAAGCTCAAGACAGCATTGACTACAACACCAGTGTTAGTGTTGCCTTCCGGTTCGGGGATGTATACAGTGTATTGTGACTCTTCACGCATTGGTTTGGGTTGTGTATTGATGCAGGAGGGGCGAGTTATTGCATATGCCTCACGTCAGCTGAAACCCCATGAGAATAATTACCAGATACATGATTTGTAGTTAGCCGCAATTGTTTACGCTCTTAAGATTTGGAGGCATTATCTTTATGGGGTGTCTTGTGAGGTTTACATTGATCATCGCAGTTTGCAACATTTGTTCAAGCAAAAGGAACTAAAATTGAGGCAGCGCAGATGTCTTGAGTTACTAAAATATTATGATATTACTATCCTGTATCATCCGGGCAAAGCAAATGTAGTTGTAGATGCCTTGAGTAGAAAGGCGGAGAGTATGGGTAGTTTGGCTTTCATTTTAGCAGAGGAAAGGCCATTAACTTTGGATATTCAGTCCTTGGCTAACAGACTTGTAAGCATGGATATTTCAGAGCCCAGTCGAGTTCTTGCATGTATTGTGGACCAGTCTTCACTATTTGAGCAGATCAAGGCTCGTCAGTATGATGATCCACACTTAATGGTTCTTAGAGAAACGGTGCTACGGGGTGGTGCCAAGGAAGTTACTATTGGCGCGGATAGTGCTCTGCGACTCCAGGATCATCTATGTGTTCCTAATGTGGATGGACTAAGTAAAAAGATTCTAGAAGAGGCACACAGTTCTCGGTATTCTATTCATTCAGGCGCTATGAAGATGTATCATGACTTGAGGCAGCATTGTTGGTGGCGGAGGATGAAAAGGGACATACTTGAATATGTAGCTAGGTGTTTAAATTGTCAGCAAGTTAAATATGAGTACCAGAGGCCAGGTGGCCTACTTCAGCAGATGACTATACCAGAGTGGAAATGGAAACACATTACTATGGACTTTGTAGTTGGATTGCCGCGGACCTTGCGGAAGTTTGATGTAGTTTGGGTAATTGTCGACAGGTTGACCAAGTCAGCATAATTTATTCCGGTAGTGACTACGTATACTTCGGAGAGGTTGGCTCAGATCTATAATCAGGAGATAGTTCAGTTTCACGGTGTGCCAATTTCCATCATATCAGATAGAGGCCCTCAGTTTACTTCACATTTCTGGAGAGTAGTACAGAGTGAATTAGGGACCCGTGTAGAGCTCAATACAGCCTTTCATCCGCAGACCGACAGGCAGTCGGAGCGGACAGTTCATATTTTGGAGCATATACTCAGGGCATGTATGATTGGCTTTGGAGGTCAGTGGGATCGTTTCTTGACTTTGGCTGAGTTTGCTTATAACTACAGTTACCAATCTAGCATCGAGATGGCTCCATTTGAGGCTTTATATGGTCAGTGATGTCATTCACCCATCAGATGGTTTGAACCCGGTGAGGCTAAGTTATATGGTACTGATTTGGTAAAGGATGCCTTGGGAAAGGTAAAGATAATTCAGGGGCGACTTCATACAACATAGTCCACACAGAAAAGTTACGAAGATCAGAAAGCGCATGATTTATCATTTATGGTGGGTGAAAAAGTTCTCTTGAAGGTTTCGTCGATGAAGGGAATCATGAGATTTGGGAAAAAGGGCAAGTTGAGCCCAAGGTTTATAGGCCCATTTTAGGTGTTGAGACGAGTTGGGGAGGTTACTTATGAGCTTGCTTTGCCTCCCAGTCTATCAGGAGTTCATCCGGTTTTCCATATATCTATGCTCCGGAAGTATCATGCCGACCTATCGCATGTGTTAGACTTCAGCACGGTTCAGCTAGATAAGAGTTTGGGTTATGAAGAGGAGCTAGTTGCCATTGTTGATAAACAGCTTCGCCATCTGAGGTCCAAGAAGATTACTGTGGTGAAAGTCTAGTGGAGGGGCCAACCAGTCGAGGAAGCGACTTGGGATGCTGAGGAGGACATGCAGAGTAGATATCCACACTTATTCAGCACTCCAGGTATAATTCTAAACCCGTTCGAGGACGAATGTTTGTTTAAGAGGTGGAGAATGTAATGACCCAACCGGTCATTTTGACTTTTAGAACCCCAATCCCCTAAATAAAACTCCCCATATGTGCTTTTATTGATTTATGACTTGCGGGGATGGTTGGTTCAGGATTTGGAAGTGTTCGGGTTGAAATCGGAGCACTTAGTTCTTTAATTTGGCTTTAAAAGGTCAAGTTTGACTTCGGTTAACATTTTGAGAAAACGACTCTGGAATCGGGATTTGACGGTTCCAATAGGTTCGTATGATGATTTTGGACTTGGGCGTATGTTCGAATCGGGTTTTGGACAACCCGGGAGCGTTTTGGAGCTTAATAGTGAAAATTAACTATTTGAAGGTTTAATATTCTTTAAATTTGGTTTGAAGTAGGTTTTGGAGTAATTGAAGTCCGTTTAGAACTCTGAGCCTAGGAATAGCTCCGTATGGTGATTTAAGACTTGCACGCAAAATTTGGTGGCATTCCGAGTAGTATAAGTATATTTCGGCGCGTTCGGAGTAAGTTTGAAGAATTTGAAATTTCTAAGTTGAATCAATTTGGTTTGAGGTATAATTCTTAGTTTTGATGTTGTTTTACACGTTCCGAGGGTTCTAGCAAGTCCGTATTATGATTTCAAACTTGTTGGTATGTTCGGGCGGGCCCCCGGGGGCCTCGGGGGTTAACCGGACGAGGCACGGATCAATTTTGGAAGTTGGAGCAGCAGCTGAAGCTTCCGGCTTCTGCTGCAACCGCATCTGCGCTTGGGCAGCCACAGGTGCGAGCTCGCAGAAGCGAGCCCCAAGCCGCATATGCAAGAAAAGTGGGGGTCAAGCACACGCCGCAAAAGCAGAGATTTTGCGTCGCAGAAACGGGCAGGGGCGCATATGCGAGGCTTTTGGTGCACCTGCGGATGCGCAGAAGCGGCCCTTTGTCCGCAGGTGGAAATCACTGCTCGGCAGAACCTTAAAAAGGGGCGAGGCTCCGCCATTTTAGCCCGTAATTCCTCCATTTTTAGGCGATTTTGGAGCTTTTTGAGAGGAGATTTCACCTAGCAACTTGAAGGTAAGTTAATTCTACATACTTTGAGTTAAATACATAGATTATGGGTAGATTATAACCTGTAAAATGTGAAAATCAAGGGTTAGAGAAAAAACCTAGCTTTGTATAAAAATAAGATTTTAACCACGAAAATGGTTATGGAATTGGATGGAAATTGTATATTTGAGCTCTTCAAATTATGGGTAATGATTTCCTCCGATAATTTTCGGAATTCGGGCACGTAGGCTTGGGGTGAATTTTAGGAATTTTACCATTTTGGGTTGGGTTAGTAATTTAATAGTCTAATTTCGAATTATTCAGCATGTATTAATTATTTTATATAACATTTGGATAGTTTCGGATTTTTCGGCACTGAATTGGGATTTTTACACGACATTGTGATCGGGAAGTGGACTTTAAGATAAGGTAAGTCTCTTGTCTAACCTTGTAAGAGGAAATTTACCCCATAGGTGATCTAAATTAATAATTGTTGCTAATTGTGAGGGCTACGTACACACGAGGTGACGGGAATCTGTGTGTAGCTACTAATTATGCTATGTACGGGTAGTTTAGGACTCAACTCATGAATTACTTGTGATAATTGCATCTTGAATTTAATTAAATTACTGAAAATATATTGTAAATTGTTGGATGAAATAGTAAAAGATCGAAACTTCATATACTGGAATTTTGTTTAAACTATTTAATTGTTAATAGAAATTGAACATTCTATGTGTTAATTTTATAATAACTTCTCATTCCGGAGGTTCATAAGAAAATGTCCACCTTTCTTGTGGAACGGGCCGAACGCCTTGGTAGTATAGATGCATCTATACTACCGTGTCGCACGTCCCTCGGCAGTGTATGCGATACCCTGGATCGGGCCGTACGACCTCGGCATAAATCGTGCCTAATAATAATAATTACACAATACCTTGATATTTTAATTGCATCTTGTAAAGCTAATTGGTAAATTGAAAATTAATAAAATTTAAGGAATTAATTATTTCTGCCTGTTAAGAAAATTATAGTTGTTTACATAAATCATGTTTAATTAAATATATTCTATTGTAATACTATTGACCCATAGTGAGTGTCAAAGTCGACCTCTCGTCACTACTTTTTCGAGATTAGACTTGATACTTACTGGGTATACGTTATTTACGTACTCATGCTACGCTTGCTGCACTTTTTGTGCAGGACTTGAGACAGGTGCGGCAGGTGGTCCTACCGGAGCATACCTCAGATACCCTGAGGCTTAGTGGTGAGCTGCTTCTTGAGTCGTTCTGCAGCCCCTGAGTCTCTCCTGTATTTTTGTATTCTGTCTATTTCATATTCGGACAATGGTTAAAAGTTGTATAATCTACTAGATGCTTATACACTTGTGACACCAGGTCTTGGCACACACACTAGTAGAATTTTTAGATTTAATTATTTTTCTTGATTTTTAATTTACGAGATCTTTTCATATTGTCTTAATTCTTGCATGTAAGAAGAATTTAAATAATCGGTTAATTTTTAAAGAATTGAATATATGTTTAAATTACTAGTTGGCTTGCCTAGCTGGGATCACGACCTATAGGTGAAATTGGATCGTGACAGTTATGGATATGAAAGGCATGGGAGTTATTGAGATAATTAAATTTATAGGTTATAAAAGTAACGAGACTTGAGTTATGAAGATAGAAGTTTTAATATAATATAAATGAAAAAACACTACTTGAAATATAGACTTTTCCCACGGAAGAATCAGTGGGAAATCTGTATAAAATTTTAATATTCCCACTGGAAAATAGATTCCCAGGACATTCGTCGGTAATTCCCAGGGAGTTTCCCACTGAGGGTTTCACGAGAACTTGGTGGGGTCACATAGTGTATTTTCCCACGAACATCGTGGGAAAGTAAGAAAATATAATAATTTAATTTTTGTAAGTTTCCCACCGAATCTGTGGGAAGGATTAAAAATAATTTAGATCTATTTTTATTTTACCCATGGAAGTAGTGTGAAATATTCATAACCTAGAAATAAACATATTAACATTCCCACGAAAATCCGTGGCAAATATTTAAATTCTAGAAAAAATATGCACAAAATGCCCACGGAGTCGGTGGGAAATCCGTGGAAAATCTGAAAACTATTTTCATGGCTAAATTTATTTTTAGAACTACGCTACCTGCCAAACAGAAAGTACAACCAACAATACAAGACTAAATACAATTAAGCACTCAAAATTTCAAATACCAAATTCAACATATAATCCAATTCATTTCATAAACAACACCTAGTTCAATCCATTTCATAAACAATATCCAACTAAACAGAAAGTAGAACAAAAACTCAAAAAATCCAGCATTCAATATTCAACATCCAGGTACCATCCAAGATAAACTAATAAAAGAAATTACTCTTTAGTTATCATCAGATGCTGGAGAATGGTGCACAGAAAATGCACCAGATGCTAAGAGGGGGTTTATCTGAGACTCGAGACTTTTAACATCACTAGTGACAAGTCTTAATGCATCGTCCTTTTGCCTCATTTCTTCCTCCCTCCGCCTTTCCTCTTCCTCTCTTCGCCTATCTTCTTCCTCCCTCCGCTTTGCATCTTCTTCCCTTGCAGCCCTTTCTTGAAAATACAACTCAGTAATCTTCGCTACCTTCCTATTCAATTCTTCAAACTCATCCAGAAGTATAAGAAGTACCAGACAATCCAGAAGTACGACGACCAAGACTAAACCGTGATCCAAGGCCGTAGACTCTCCCCTTATGCACGCCACCAGCTGCCTTAATCCACATGTCCATGATCTCCTCTTGAGATGGTTGGATTGGCTTACCTTGATCATTAATCGACTGACTTTGAATGAACTCCTCCAAGCTTCATTTGAAAGTATCATGTAAAAAAGTTATAATTATTATAAAAGTAAACCTTATTAAAGAAAATTTATGCAAGTAAGTATCTTTATTTCTCAAACTTTAAAGTGAAACACACAGAAAGTTAAAAAGCTTAGCAGTCTGGCTGGACTTAATAATTTTAATGTGTTTCAAAAATATCTAATGTATGAAACTTACTCGCATACAGTGTTTTAAAAGGCATTTTCGGGGCGAGGCGTACCAAAAATGTCCCGGGGTGATGGTGTGGGGCGAACGACATTCGGGGCGTACACCCGGACGTTTGAGGCGCATTTTTTTAGTGAGGAGTAAGCCCCATAGATTTTTTCAAATTAAAACAAAATTTGTTGAATAAGTCCTTCATATAATACCCAAATTCTCAAAAGTCAGTTTGGTAATTACTCAAAAGGTTTAAAAAGGAACTCAAAAGTATTAAATTTAAAAGTCAAGACTTTTTTTATTGATTGAAGCCCTAATTCATAGTTTTTCCCAATTCTTTATCTTGTCTGCTAGTCTGCTAATATCTGCCAAAAGCAATGAATTTTTTTTTTTTTTTTTACAAATACAAAGAAAACTCCATTCTCCTTCATAGCAGCAAGTTCAAAGTTCAAATTGTAGGTTAATCATCATTTTTGTTTTTCCATGTAGAAAACTTATTTTTTTAGACTCAAGTTACTTGTGCTTATAATTAGTATATAATAGATTGTTTTGACTAGTTTTTTGTGAGGATGGAGCATATATATCGAATATAGCATATATATATATATATATATATATATATATATATATATATATATATATATATTTATATTTATAGTTTTCTTCAATTTTTATGCAATTATACTTGTTTATAAATATTTACTGTCATTATATTATTTTATAAAATATTAAAAATTAAATACCTATGGGGCTTACGCCCCATGCCTCGGAACTTATGCCTTGCTGAGGCATATATAAAACGCCTCGCCTTACGCCCACGCCTTTTAAAACACTGCTCGCATATAGACAATGTATCAGAACTTCTAATGGGAAAAAAATATTACACCATCTCTTTTGTAAAAATCAATACCGATAAGCCAACTAATAGGCACCACTTGCATCTGCTCTCAGTACTTTTTTGTAATAACAAAATAAAATCTACAAGAAATACTTCCATGTTCTTCCAAGTGGTGCATTGATATGAATCCAAAAAAGAGCAATCTCAGAATTATAAGTCCATGTGCATGTATGGATTTAGTTGATGCATCAATTCTGCTAGTGACAGCTACCAGAACAAAATATCCAACTCCTTTATCCTTTTACTTTCAATTCCTTTATCCTTTTACTTTCAATGGAAATAACAAAAACATGCATTTTAATAGTCACGTGTGACCATGTGGTTTTGCTTTGAATCTTTTATGTCAGATTTTAGGATACAGTAAAAAATTAGAGTTTAATATAATATATTATATATAGATCTTTGAGTAGTTTCACTTTAGTAGGCAAGATGGTAGCTTTTTTCCCCCTTGTTATGGCTAATTATTGCAAGTTCTGAGACTATCTTCAAGTATAAGTTTTTCCTGCTAAAAGTTGGATTGCTTTCTGCAACTTTGAATCTCATCTTCAAGTACTTTCACATACAGAATTGGAACTGTAACGACCCGACCAGTCGTTTTGAAAATTAGCTCTTCGTTCAGTGGCTTAAGGTCTCGAACAGCTCTGTATTATGTGTTATGACGTGCATGCGTAGTCGAGTTCGGATTTCGGATGATTCAGGATTGATTTGGAAGAAGAATTCGTGTTTTAGAAGCTTAAGCGGTAAGAGTTGACCAAAATTTGACGTTTGTGTAGACGACCTCGAAATGGCATTTTGATGGTTCCAATAGTTTTGTATGATGATTTTGGATATAGGCGTACATCCGGATTTGGATTTGAAGGTCTGTAGGATAATTTAATGCATTCGGCGAAAATAGAAAAGTTGAGAGGTTTGACCGAGAGTTGAATTTGGTGATATCGCGCTTGGATTACGGTTTCGAGAGTTGGATTAACTCCGTTGTGTCATTTAGGTGCATACAAAATTTGGCGTTATTCCGGGTTGGTTTGATATGTTTTGGCACGTGTTTTGGGAGTTAGAAGACTTGCAAATTCATAAGTTCAATTCGAGGTGCGATTTGAAGTTTCAACATTGTTTGATCTGATTTGAGGCCTCAAGTAGGTCAGCGTTAAGTTATGGGACTTAATGGTATATTCGGACGAGGTCCCGAGTGACTCGGATGAGTTTCGAACGGGGTTAGGATCGTTGGAGCATTGTTTAGAGCTGCTGGAATTTTCTGTTAACTGGTGTCTTCGCACCTGCGCATGAGGGACAACAGGTGCGTGCACGCAGAAGCGTGAATTGGTCGCAGAAGCAAAATGGGTAGGTCTGGGCAGTTGCGAAGGATATTCCGCACCTACGTGATCGCAGAAGCAGACGAGAAAGGCGCAAGAGCGAAGAGGCAGCGCAGAAGTGCAACACTGGTCGCACCTGCGTTAGCGCAGAAGCAGGGCTTTTTCCGTAGGTGCATTGAGCGGCCTCTAGTGATTCTCCGCAAAAGCCGATGTCTTGTCGCAAATGTGACGCTGCAAAAGCGGCTAATGCATCGCAGGTGCGATCGTGCCTGGGCAGAATCATATAAGTCGAGGGTTTAGCCATTTTCTCTATATTATGAATTGTAGATATCGGATTTAAGCGATTCTTCGTGGGTTTTTCAAGCAAATCTTTGGGGTAAGTGTTCTTCACCCGAAATTGATTATACTTCATGATTTTATCTTTATTTTTATCATTAAATTAGTATTTTGAGTTCAGGAAAATGGAATTTTAGAAGAAATCTTTGAAAATATAAAATGATGATTTGAAAGACGAATTGATGTTGGAAATTGATAATTTTGGTATGGTTGAACTCGTATCGGAATGGGTGTTCGGGTTTTATAAATTTTATCGGGTTTCGAGGTGCGGGTTCGGGGTTCGACTTTTGGGTTGACTTTTAGTTCTTGTTAAATATTGAAGCTTTATTATCCGGAATTATTTTCTATGAGTTTAATTTATGAATTGAAGTTATTTTGACTAGATTTGAGCCGTCCGGAGGTTGTTTCACTCAAGAAGGTTATTTTAGAGTAACAGACTAGCTTCTTTGAGGTAAGTATCTTGCCTAACTTTGTGTGGGGAAACTACCCCTTAGGATGTGAGTCTTTGGTGCTAATTATGTCATGTGAAGTCCGTGTACGCGAGGTGACGAGTACATGGTCGGGCGTATTTGTGAAAATTTGACCGTTTAGGGCTCTTAGGTTCTTATGTTCGTTAAATATGAAGTTGTTTTGTTATGATAAATCCCCCATTTACTAGTTTCACCTCTACGTGTCGTTATTTGGAATTAATTGCTTCATGTTCCACCCTTATTGCCGATTAAACTCTTATGTGTCTTAACTGAAGTTGTTGCTTCTTTTGGTATCTTTTCCGTAATTGCCTATCATTAGTTGAAGTTATTATTATCTTTCTCATAATCTTCTTATCTTTAATTGAGTTTGTTGAATCTCTTCCATAATTGCTCAACCCTAATTGAAGTTTTGTTATCCCTTATCATTGTTGACTTACCCTTAATTGAAGTCATTAATTCACGATATCCCTCTTATCATTGAATTGTACTTATGTGGAATCATTGCTACACATTATCTCTTCTTTGTTGAGCTATTGCTATGTTGTACCATTATTTTCTGTTGTGTCTTTTCTTGCGAGCTCGTTCTTCCGTCTCTTTGTGTTCTGGAGTTTCTGAGTAGATTTACTAGTCGTATCCTTGTGTTATTATCGTTGTTGTTGTTGTTGTTGTTGTTGTTGTTGTTGTTGTTGTTGTATTCAGTGTTGTGTTTGCACGAGGTTTCTGCAGTGTGGTTGTTATTGTGGCACAAGGTTTCTTCCGTGCGGTGTTATTGTGGCACGAGGTTTCTGCCGTGTGGTGGTTATTGTGGCACGAGGTTTCTGCTATGCGGTTATTATTATTTGTATAAGGTTTCTGCCGTGCCGTTGTGATTCATTTTACGATTTGAGACTACGAGGTGGTACCTCGGGAGGGCTCTATTGTCATTTCCATTTTTCTATGCACTTGTATTTGATTGTTGTTTTCCTTAGCATACTGCTAGTTGTTTTTCTCCGTGTTGCTCTATTTTCTCAGTTCTATCTAGCTAATATTGTTGTGCTTGTCATTACGTCCACTTCATTTCTGTCTTATTTACACTGTATATTTTGTGGTGATCGTTTCTTATGTGCCATTCCTTATCTCCACTCGTAATTGTGGACTTGAATTGTGGTAGTACACTTGCTCAAGCATACACGTAGATGAATCACCCATATCGGTTTAAGTAGATGAGTCCTGACATTATTGACCATTATATGTACTCTTGTCTACTTGACGTCTGTATGAGAGTTGTCCTCTTGGCACGTGAGTCGTCCTTTCAGTTATGGATTAAAATGTGGGCACAAGGTGCCAAGTGATTAGGGTTCAAGAATTTAGACTCGTGAGTTGTGATTACGAATTTGGTACCTCATGGAAATGCTTGAACAAATCTGGCGTGAGAGCGGTAGTTCTTATTGAGTTGTTGCTGATTTTCTTTTATTTGGTTTCACTAACTTAGACTGTATTTAGTTTACTCTACAGTATTATTACCTGTCTGCTTCCTATTAAGTATTGTTGTTATTAGTGTATCATTGCAAGTATTAATCTGTGTTACTTATCCTGCTTAGCTTTATATTAATATTGTTTCCTCTGTTAGTTCACCTTCACACTTGTTCAGTTTATTTAGTCTGGTAGGTGTCTTGATTGTCCCTCGTTACTACTTCACCGAGGTTAGTCTTGATACTTACCGGGTACCGCTGTGGTGTACTCATACTATGCTTCTGCACATTTTTGTGCAGATCCAGGTGCCACAGTTGTTGTTGATTATTAGCCGGCGGGTCGAGCTGTGGAGACTCAGAGTAAACCTGTCGTCACGTTTGCAGGCCTCAGAGTCTCCTTCTGATTTTGTTTTTGTACTGTTTGATTTCCATTCTGAACAGTTGTACTTAAGGATTCTCCTAGCGAACTTAGTAGAGCTTATGACTTGTACTACCGGTTTTGGGAATTGTAATTGTGTATAAGATTTTTATCTCATATTCTTCGTTTGATGGTTGATTTCTTCTATTAATTCAGTAAGCGTTAGGCTTACCTAGTCTTAGAGGCTAGCTGCCATCACGACATCCTACGCAGGGAAACTGGGGTCGTGATAGGAACAACCATCAATCCTAACAATTTTTTCCTACATAGCTTTCAACTATTCCAACATGTTAAAACTAGCTTTCATCAATCCTAATAGGTTCACTCTACAGTTAAGTATTTAGTATAAATTGGCAAGTTCATTTCTCTTTTAGATTAGTAATACTTTATTGTTTTTCTTCTAATCGACTCTAGTTCAGTCATTTGCTATGATTTCACTCTTCTATGAAATGAATAAGGCCAATAATTATGCTCCGCCTTGCACCCTTTCACTTCTATGGAAGCAAAAACTATTTGTAACTTTTTATCAGACCAACAATTAAGCCCAAATCAAATACCAGCTTGCATATTATTTACTTCCTCTCATACTCAACCAATTTAGCAGTTAAATGACTTCTTCCAGTTGATAACAACTGAGTGTTACCAAAAAATAAGCTAGTTTAAAATAAATCTCATTAATCTTACACGGGTTGTCTCAGCACGCGACTCGACCCAAGTCATTTTTGTTCCATTCTTTAACTTCTTCATGAGGGATTCCTCAAATACCTCATCATAAGTAACTGGTATTCCTTTAGCCTTTTCCTGCAAAATAAATAATATGTTAAAAAATGGTAACTAAAGTAGTTATAAATCAAGAAAAATATAATAAACACATTACCAATTTTCTTCTATGATCCGCCATACTAATTGAACCACTCATGTGCACCGAGCTACCCTTGTCGGACAAACGGGCTGCCCTTCCCTGGGCGCTCTTTTTCTCAAATTTCGGAGAGTGCCAATACTCAAAACGTTTAACCCATATATCATCAAGAATCCAACTTCGCCTCTCTTTACTTTCTCGAGAAGTCCGAAGCATATCAGAGAACCTATCAGAATATTTCTTAAAGAAAATGGCTCGTACCTCAGCCTCAATATCGCGTGACCATACACACTTCATCCACAAATAAAACATGTTAGAATGAATAAAGTGAGTTGAAACTAAAGTAAAAGATTATTTTTACCCTAAATTCATCAAACATTCTGCCCCTAATGTGAGTTGGAACATCTGACCAGAACCTCTATAGTGCATGATAAAACGAACACATCGATTCAACAACGACTTTCGTAGCCTTAGGAGGATAAAAGTTGAATTGAATTTAAAACAAGTTAGAAACTATATTTACAATTAAGTAGGAATTAAAAAGATGAATATTCACCCTGCTCCATCGGGCACAATAATCAACCTCCGAAGATCATCATATTTTCCAACATTTGGAGGATCCTGCCTTCGTGTAGAACTCTGTGTAGGAGGCTGTGTAGATGTATCACTATCGGTGTATGGGAATGCCGAATTACTATCGACTCCAATATGTGGTCTAGAAATGCTGGGAGATAAAGATGGAGTGGATTCAGACAAAGGGATGGAAGAATGGCTAGCAGGCTGACTAAATTATAAAGGCATGCCAGGGGAAGATGATGAGTGAATGATTGGAGAAAATGATGATCGAATGCCAGAGAAAGATAATGAAGGAATGACTAGAGAAGATGATGATGGCATGACAGGGTAAGATGATGAGGGTATGTCATGCGAAAATGGAGTGGATTTAGACGAAGGCATGGAAGAATACCTAGTAGGCTGACTATGTGTTCTTACCTCCGTGTTTCAAAGTGAATGCTTTTGTGTCTTCTATATAGCAAGGACAAGTTAACTTTATGGAAGTCGACCATCCAGATAATATTCCATAAGCAAGAAAAATATTAATAGTCAACATCAAAGCAGCACGCAATTTAAAATTTTGTTTAGTTGATATGTCATATGTTTCAATACCTTCATGCCACAATAAATTTATCTCATCAATCAAAGGCTGCAAATAAACATCAATCAAATTTTTTGGATTACTTGGAACCGGAACTATGCTAGTTAGGAACAAATATGGAATTGTCATACCCATCTCTGGCAGAAGATTATACGGTGTAACAAAAATAGGCCAACACGAATATGGTGCAGCAGAGACAGAAAAATAAGTGAATCCATCTGCACACAAACTCAACCTAACATTTCTTGGTTCATTAGCAAAGTCAGTATAGATCCTATCAAAATGCTTCCACGCTTCTCCATTTGAAGGATGGCACAAAACACCAGCACCCTTTTATTTTAATAGTGCCATCTCATATGAGGAGCCGAACTCATTGATGTATATAAGGGTGGCAAGTGGGCCGGTCCGGACCGGGACCTGCTCGGGACCACTGTTCAAACGGGCCAAATGGGATAAGTGGGCCAGGATCGGTAGGACCAGTATATGTGGGCCTGGGCCAGTCTCGTGGGTCGGTTCTTGGCTTTAGAATTGGTGGGACCGTGTCACGACCCAAAATCCAACTAGTCGTGATGGCACCTAACCCAACCCGTTAGGTAAGCCAATTATCAACTATTTGCCAGGCTATAGTATTTTGGCCATAACTTTCTTTACAGATGTCCAAATCATGACTTCATTTACCTTTCTGGAAACTAAACATGAAGGGCTAAAACTTTCGTTTTTGAATCATCTCAAAATTCCTTGTAGATCAAAATATATAGGTTTCCGAAGTCGGACCGGCGAATCTGCAGAACTCCTTGGAGCGCGGCCGCGGACAGAATTGTGCGGTCCATGAAATACCAAGCGCGGTCGCGAAATTCTGCTGCGGTCCGCACTCTTATGTGCGGTCCGCACCCCTCCTTCACCTCATCACCCAAAAATGTGTGGTCCGCACCCCCAAAAGTGCCAGAACAATATTAGAGTGCCGAAATGCCCGGACTCGCTCAAAACTCACCCCGAAACTCATCCGGAACCTCCCGGACACAAACTATATATGCATTTCAATCATAAAATACGCTACTAACCTGCTCGCGCACTCAAAAATCTAAAAAGATGTCGTCTTGACCAAATATTGACAATGGCCAAACTCCCAAATTTCTTAACTTTATTAATCTCTCAACCAATGATCCAAAATTGCACCCAAGCCCCTCGGGACCTCAACCAAATATACCAACACGTTACATAACATAACACGGACCTACTCGAGGCCTCAAATCACATCAAATAACATCAAAACGTTGAATCGTACCTCAAATCAAAATCTATGAACTTTGAACTTTCAAATTCTATATCTTGTGCCGAAACACATCAAATCAATCCAGAATGACTTCAAATTTTGTATACCAGTCACATTTCACATTACGGACCTATTCCAATTTCCAGAATCGGATTCCGACCCCGATATCAAAAAGTCAATCCCCCGGTCAAACTTCTAAAAATTCAACTTTCGGCATTTCAATCCTAATTCCACTACGGAACTCCAAATAATTTTTCGGACACGCTCAAAACTCAATTCCGGGGTCGTTTACACATAAGTCAACATCCGGTCACTATTTTAACTTAAGCTTTAAACCTTGAAACTAAGTGTTCCAATTCATTCCAAAATCTCACCGGACCCGAACCACTTACTCCGGCAATTCACACAAAAACTATAAAGTACAATTTGAGAAGTAAATGGGGAAGCGGGGTTGTAATACTCAAAATGACTGGCCGGATCATTACAGACCAGGACCGTTTGGCCCGCCGATGGACCGGGACCAGACCGGTCCCTTGGCGGGCCAAACGGTCCCAACGGTAAAAAAATTTTAAAAAAGAAATAGCCGTTTGAAAAATTTTAAAAATAGCCATTGGGCTGTCAAAAATAGTCGTTGGGCTGTCAGAAATAATTGTTGGCTATTTAGATAATAGCCATTTAATACCCCAACTTTGTTTTAACCCCAAACTTTTTATAATTATATTTTTTTCCTATTTTCAACTATAAATGCCCCCTTATTCTTTCATTTTTCTTACAAAATTAATATCAATCTATCACAATCTCTCTCTAATTTTCTCCTGTAATTGCTACTGTTGCTTACTTTATTCCAAAAAATAGTTCAAAAATATTTAGGTTGTTACAATTTGTGAACACAATTGTGAAGTTGGTGAATTGAAGTATTCAAGTCTTCAACGATAATCAATTTTCAACAAGTTATTCGTCAATTCGGTAAACTCGTTCCAACTCTTAAGTCATAATATTATAGTTTTTGTTTTTTATTTATTTTCTATTACTTAATTAATTAAGATGGCTTCCTTAAAAAATTATTTTTCCAAAAATAAGAATAAGAAAAAATCCAAGAGTGGCAAATCTAGTGGTCATGTTGTTCCTCCTCCCCTGCCCCCGGCTCTGCGAACCAAATGGCGGGAAAATTTATAAATTTGCTATTGATTCTATGAGAAAAAAGTTTAAAAATATTTTTTTCCCTATTCCCCCTATTTATGGTGTTGCTGCTTTGTTAAATCCTTGTATGAAATTAGGAGGTCCTCAATTTTGATATGAAACTATTTATAATGGTTTAACACTTGAAGATGATGAGTTGTCTCAACTTCCGGAAGCAATAGCCTCAATTAGAATAAATGCTCAAACCATTTATAATGCTTATCAAGTTGCATTAAACCATGCTAGACCAAATGTTCCAACTCCTTCTTCTTCTGATTCTCAATCATCTAAAAGAACTTCGGGAGTAAGATCACTTAGTGCTTGGGCGGGGTTTTGGGGTTCTCAAGGTTCTAGTAGTTGTAATTTTTCACAACTAAATGAGCTTGAATTTTATTTGTCGCAGGGAATTGAGGAAGTGAATCCCGACGGCTCCTTTAATCTTTTGCAATAGTGGAAGGACAAAGAAAAATATTGTCCAGTTCTTTTAAGGATGGCCCGAGATATTTTAACTATTCAAGCTTCAACAGTGGCATCAGAGAGTGCTTTCAGTCAAGCAAGACTTCAACTCGGTGATTATAGAGCATCTATGAGGGAGAGCTTGGAAAAATCAATACTTTTCAGAGATTGGATCCGTTCGGAAAGAAGAAATTTTGGACTTACTGAATCACAACCAGAGGAAGACGAAGCTTACGAAGAAATGCTAGCTGAACTTGCGGAGGGTGCTGCTTCGCCCGACAATGGAAGCGGTGATGACCAAGATACTTTTCCGCCACCACCAACGGAAATTCCTCCGGACCTTGAAGGATCTATGATGTTTGTAAGAGATACCATGTAACTTATATGAATAAAAATTAGTATGTATTATGTAACTTGTATTTTGGCACATCTTGATTAGATTCTTTTTCTTCTTAATGGTGGTATTAGCACCTTGTTGTGATCATTCCATAGGAGGGAGGAAGACTAAGAAAGATATTGCCATATTTTTTTTAATGCTATAAAAAACTTACAAGGTATTGCTTTGAATATCTCTTTATAATATTTTTATCTTTAAATTTGAATTAAAAAATTTAGGTCACAATTCGATAATAAAATTTACAAGGCATTGACTTAGATATTTTTTTAACATCTTTTTGTCTCTAATTTCTATTTAAATTTTTTAAAAATAATATTTAGCCGTTGGGCCCACTTAGCCCGCGCGCCTGGCCCGTTTAGCCCGAGACCATGAGTTTGTGGGCCCGGTCCCGGGCCGATTCCTACAAAAAGACCATTTAGCCCGGGATCGTTAGTGTCACGACCCAAAATCTCACCTGTCGTGATGGCGCCTATCTCAATACTAGGCAAGCCGACAATCTCAATAAACCACCATATCTTTTAAATTTGAAAACATAATAATTAAATTCAGCGGAAAAAATCTCACAAATACAAATATAACACTCCCAAAACCCGGTGTCACTGAGTATATGAGCATCTAATATTAATACAATGTCTGACTGATAAAAAAACCACTGTCTGAAAGTATAGAACAGTACAATAACTGAAGGAAAGAGAGACAAGGTCAGCGGGCGCCAAGCAGCTACCTTGTTGGTCTCCAACTGGTGATACACTGAGGTCTAATAGTCGCCGTGTCCAGAAGCACCTGGATCTACACACGAGGTGCAGAGTATAGTATGAGTACAACCAACTCAATAAGTAACAAGACTAACTTCTGGGCTAAAAGTAGTGACGAGCTCCGCATGTACAGTCTAGTGTAAATAATGGTACAGAAATGTAGGCATGCTTTCAAGTTCAACAGTTAAACTCAGTACAAGTGAAATAGATCAATACTATATGATATGAGGAATATGACATCTCAGTGGAAAGACCTCATGTAATACTGGTCACAAATCATTCGGTCACTCGGTACTGTTTATGGCCAATCCAGCCCAGGGATATTCCATCCCGTATATATATACACATCGACTGATAGTCAATCATTCAGTACTGTATAAGGCCAATCCAGCCCTGGGTAATTTATCCCCAAATGTAAATGATACGGACAAGATCCATGTCCAGAGAAATTCATCACAATATAATTAAGTAAGGCAAGTCCATGCCCTGGGAAGTTCATCCCAAATATATATAATCATCTACGCTCACTGGGGTTGTGTACAGACTCCGGAGAGGTTCCTTCAGCCCAAGCATGATATAAAGCCGATATGGCCTACTGCAGGTGGGCAGTCCCGATCCGTATAATAATAAAGCTTATAAGGCCTGCTGCAGGCGGGCAGCCGCGTTCCATATATTAATAATATATATAAAGCCAATATGGCCTGCTGCAGGCGGGCATCCCCGATCTCAAACAATAAAGCCTGTAAGGCTTGCTGCGGCGTGCAGTACGATCTTATAATAATAATAATAATAATAATATATATAAAGTCAATATGGCCTACTGCTGCGCGCAACTCGATCCCATAATATCCTCTCAATGGACGTATATGACAGAGTGTGAAATGTATTTTTTTTAAACAATTAATTCAACAGCAACACGACCCCATGGGTCCCAAAATATCGGCACATAGCCTAAACATGTTCTTTAATAAGAGCCTCAACTCAAATTCTCTAACACGTGGAACATGTTCAGATAATAACATGATTCATAAATTTTACAACTACACAGGATTTATTCAAGACACAATTTCTATGTTGCACGTCCATATGCTCGTCACCTATCGTGTGTGTCACCTCCAAATAATTTATATCATACCAAATACGGGGATTCATACCCTCAGAACCAAGTTTAGAAGTGTTACTTACCTCAAACCGTGTAATTCTTTATTCCGCTAGGCCAACATCTTGGAACCTAACAAAAGTTACGAAATATGAACGCCCGTCCAACCATACAAATTTTACCAAATTACGACATCAACTCGACCTCCAAATCCGCAATTAAAGTCTATGAAAATTTCTACAATTTTCAACCCAATTCACTGATTTAGGGATAAAAACATCAATGGATTCGGGTATTTTAACCAAAATTGAGTTAAGAATACTTACCCCGATGTTTTCCTTCAAAATCTCCTGAAAATCGCCTCTTCCCGAGCTTCAAATTGTTAAAAATGGAAAATGGGCAGATCTTAAACATTATGTCTAGGTTCGCATTTGCGGACAAAAACTTTGTATTTGCGAATGAACAGTGTTCGTAATTGCGAACTGCACAAAAATTCAAAATCATCGCAATTGCGAAAAATTGTTCGCAATATCGAGTGAACAGTGTTCGCAATTGCGAATGAATAGTACCTCACCAGAAACCACCAAACTCAAACTTCTCTGAAATGATCTGAAACCACCCTGAAACTCATCTGGAACCTCCCGTACACAAACCATATATGAATTTCAATCATAAAACACGCTACAGACCTGCTCGCACACTCAAAACACTGAAAAGAGGTCGTCTTGACCCGATATTGACCATGGTCAAACTCCCAAATTTCTTAACTTTACTAGTTCTTAGTTGAAACTTCAAATCACGTCAAACAATGCTGGAATCACGAATCATACTCCAATTCAAGCCTAATGAGCTTTGAAACTTCCAATTTCTACAAACGATGCCAGAACCTATCAAATCACGTCTGATTGGCCTCAAATTTCGCACACAAGTCATAAATGACATAACGGAGCTATGAAAATTTTCAGAACTAGATTCCGACCCCGATATCAAAAAGTCAACTCCCCGGTCAAACTTTTTAAAATTTCAAATTTTGCCATTTCAAGCCATATTCCATTACGGACTTCCAAATAATTTTTCGAACACGCTCCTAAGTCCAAAATCACCATACGGAGCTATTGGAATCATCAAAACTCCATTCCGGTATCGTTTACACATAAGTCGACATCCGGTCACTATTTTAACTTGAGCTTTAAACCTTGGAACTAAGTGATTCCAAAACCTCACCGGACCCGAACCAATCACCCCGGCGAGTCACATAACAACCGTAAAGCCTAAATCGAGCAGTAATTGTGGAAACATGATTGTAATATTCAAAACGAACGGCCGGGTTATTACATTCTCCCCCACTTAAACATACGTTCGTCCTCGACCGTGCCAGGAGTTGTTTCCAAGCCATCACATCACTATTCCACCTACCACGCACATACCTCGGGGTGATCCCATGACACCCTATCCCATATAGGCCTGACAATACCACGTAATTGAAGATCATTACTTCAACCTTAGACCATAAACCTTGGAGTTCAATTTCCAACATTTACAATTTATTTTCATGACCCGACTCTCACATCTACACATTGTATGAGTCTGAACAAGCTGTATCAAGCCATAACCCCGTTTCAAAACCTTTCTACACTACTGATATTTAAAGAAACATGCGGAATCTCATAACCACTTATTAGATCAATAAGTCATGGAGCTCTCTCGCCCCAACCAGAACCATAATTACTTTCTAAGCCGACTTTCAATATTATATTGTAATCAAAATTGATAGTACCCATTCTAGGTCCAATGACCTTACATTATTAAACACAACTATCCCACTGGCATGCCACACCAATACAACTCGAGCCACAACTGCGCAACTTGTACCCAAAATGGAAGATGTCTCAAAGTAGAGAACCGTATTGCAAGTTCAACAAGCACCACCACAACTACAATGCTATAAGATCATTATATATAATAGAACCAAGACACACAAATTTAATAACAGTAACCAGCTCATCTAAAGCTCACATTAACATCACTTGCATGGACCTTCCCTTCAAGAATGAACTGCCATCTTGTACATGTATATTTTAATTGCGCACAACACACCACATCTATCATGCCATCATGCGACAAGCATAAGAATCTCATTATCAACTTTGAGTCACCAGCAATTTACATACCCGGTTAGTTAAACCTTCCTCTTGCTTCCTTCCAGGAGGAGATCACAATACATAACACGTTCCCCACACTGGTAGAAAATATCTGGTTCAAACCATGGTAGAAACCATCAAGAACACTTTGAAATCCATTTGCACCTAATAAAGCTATCAGAACTAATTTTCTTTAACTCGTCCAAGCCACGCAGGTCACCAAAACCCAAGAATATTGCCACCAAAACATTTGTATAGTCTTCACATCATAATTACCTAAAAGAACCGAGCATGCCATTACCATATTGGTCTAGCCTACTACTCAATTGTCCTATTTACTTCGAGTTTCTTCTGAATTATCCTCAAGTTGATACTTTTCCTTGTCAGAACTCCATGATCCTTGCCCAAAGTTCACTACAAGATACCCTAACATAAAACCACACCGCCATAAGGCCATAAGCCATTGTATTCTTCTTAAGTACCTCCATAAATACCACAACTGTAACACTCACTCTGAAAATACCTTATGAAAATTTAAAATTATTCTTCTTACCTTTCTTATACTAAAATGTAGAATCCATAATCATATAGAATTACCCCAAATCCCGGCACCATTAAATGTAATCTCAGATTCTATCCATGCACAAATTCGGAAAAATTCTCGATTGCTATATAGAAATCTCGAACTCGTTAGAACCTTCGCGGGAGTCACCTACTTTGCTCAAATCTAAATTGCACCGCCCAAACAAGCTGAAAGACACATGCCTCATTAGCATAGCAACACTCGAAGGGGTAACCCTGCCTTAACACCACCAATCAAATTCATACTCCGTGTGCACTACATCCTTCAAAATAACAATTTAATCATTTCATGATTTTTTATAAAGTGCAATATAATCCACATTCAAGAAATTTTCTTACTCAAGTCATCCCCGATCATAACCTCTGCAAGTCATAACTAATCAACAAGTATTCCTTGGACCAAAAGAAATACCGTACATAATCGTGCAATCAAATCGTAGATAGCAAACTCCCCCACTTGGCTCAAAGCCATATAACAAAGCATCTGATAACTCACCATGCCCATACTCTACTATTGTCATAATCCCGCAATCAATTCCACAAAAATTCTTCACAAGTTCAGGTATCACAACCCATAATTTACTTCAAATCATCTACTAAGATCGCCTTCATCCTCGTGACCGTCAAGTCAACTTTCACAACTAATCCAAACTCAAATCTCAACACATATACCCCACTGGGAGAAACAAAACCCTCCACTCAACATTATAAGGAACACACATACGTAGAATACTCCGCAGGAGATAACCCACCTGCTTAGCCTCAAATTGACATCTTGCTATACCCTTTCGCAACCACAATTACTATGGAATCACTTAATATTTCTGAGTTTGAACTTATCAACATGACATGAAAATCTACTTCGCTCTGCAATTAAACAGCATGACAGATCCCTCAACACACTCACAACTCAAGGCCGCATGTCACATCAAAACAGGAATCAAGTACCCAATAGCAAACTCTTGAGTCACAAGTAAACTTTATTTGTCTCATTCAACCCATCTGAACATATCCCGCATTCACATCATACTTATCATATATTTATTCAACCGCTCATCGAGCCACAAATTCCATTCATAGGAATAACACCGATCATATAGGTCCAATTGCACAGGTTCTCACAACCGAAACTACCGAGCTTAAGCTGTAGTCTAACTCCGACCTCAAGTCTTCCGGAGTGGCGAATACTCATCTTGAACCTCGTTCATGGAATCACAAGCCAGCGATACACAGTTGATACTGAGCACTCACATGCGCACATGAATGCGTGGGAGGAATTCAAACAGTTATGTTTCAAACTGAATCAATTCTGCATGATAGAATACAAGAAAGTGAAATTTTCCTAAGGGTTTGGCAGTCTCTCGAAGATAAGTACAGACGTCTCCGTACCGATCCGCAACACTTTACTAAACCTGCTCATGACTCGTGAGACCTATGTAACCTAGGCTCTGATACCAACTTGTCACAACCAAAAATCTCACCTGTCGTGATGGCGTCTATCTCAATACTAGGAAGGCCAAAAATCTCAATAAACCACCATATCTTTTAAATTTGAAAACATAATAATTAAATTCAGTGGAAAAAATCTCACAAATACAAATATAACACTCCCAAAACCCGGTGTCACTGAGTACATGAGCATCTAATATGAATACAATGTCTGACTAATAAAAACACCATTGTCTGAAAGTATAGAACAATACAATAACTGAAGGAAATAGAGACAAGGTCATCAGACGCCAAGCAGCTACCTTGATAGTCTCCAACTGGTGACACACTAAGGTCTAACAGTCGCCGTGTCCGGAAGCATGTTGGATCTGCACACGAGGTGCAGAGTATAGTATGAGTACAACCAACTCAATAAGTAACAAGACTAACCTCTAAGCTGAAAGTAGTGATGAGATCTATAGGTACATACCAGTATAAATAATGGTACAAAAATGTAGGCATGCTTTCAAGTTCAACAGTTAAACTTAGTACAAGTGAAATAGATCAATACTGCATGATATGAGGAATATGACATCTCAATGGAAAGACGTCATGTAATACTGGTCACAAATCATTCGGTCACTCGGTACTGTTTATGGCCAATCCGGCCCAGGGATATTCTATCCCATATATATATATACGCATCGACTGATAGTCAGTCATTCAGTACTATATAAGGCCAATCTATCCCTGGGTAATTTATCCCCAAATGTAAACGATACGGACAACATCCATGTCCAGGGAAATTCATCACAATATAATTATGTAAGGTAAGTACATGCCCTAGGAAGTCCATCCCGAATATATATAATCATCTATGCTCACTGGGGATGTGTACAGACTCCGGAGGGGCTCTTTCAGCCCAAGCGTGATATAAAGCCGAAATGGCCTACTGCAGGCGGGTAGTCCTGATCCGTATAATAATAAAGCCTATAAGGCCTGCTGCAGGCGGGCAACCCCGTTCCATATAGTAATAATATATATAAAGCCAATATGGCCTTGTCACGACCCAATTCTCCCTCCGTAAGACGTCGTGATGACACCTAGTCTCTACGACTAGGTAAGCCTAACAAATTGCGGAAATAACAAAAATGGAAGTAAAACTTAACAACTAACTGCAATAGATAACAAAATAACTGGTAACAATGTCGCCCGACATGTACAATAACCAACACTCTAGTAATACACAGTATTCCCAAAACTCGGAACATCATAAGCCACAAACTACAGAAAGGAAACTAGTATCTCTATTCACCAGAGTCTAACAAAAAAAGTACGGAAGGTAAATGACATAGGAGAGAATATAGGGGGACTTTGAGGTCTGCGATCGCAGAAGATGTACCTTGAAGTCTCCGTGCAGCAGCAAGCACGCTCATCTAATAACGGGGCTGATAAGTACCTGGATATACACACAAAACATGTGCAGAAGAGTAGTATGTACACCACAACGGTACCCAGTAAGTGCCAAGCCTAACCTCGGTAGAGTAGTGACGAGGTCAGGTTCGGGCCCTACTGGGATATAATAATAAGACAGATGATATAATAAAATTAAGTAAAACAGAGAAAATAACAGAAAGTATTCATAAAGCAAAAAGAACACCGCACAATGATATAACAACAGGGGCGCTCCCGAGATACCGTCTCGTAGTCCCAAAAGTAAATACTCAATAGGGGATCTCCCGAGATACCGTCTCGTAGTCCCAAAAGTAAATATGCGAGGAGATATCCCGAGGTACCGCCTCATAGTCTCAAAAGTAAATGTGCAGGGAGAACTTCCGAGGTACTGCCTCGTAGTCTCAAAAGTAAATATGCAGGGAGAACTCCTGAGGTACTGCCTCGTAGTCTCAAAAGTAAATGTGCAGGGAGAACTCCTGAGGTACTGCCTCGTAGTCTCAAAAGTAAATGTGCAGGGAGAACTCTCGAGGTACCGCCTAGTAGTCTCAAAAGTAAACACACAGCTCAACCGATAAATACAACAGTTAACAGCAAGAATTCTATAGTTAAGAATGATAAAGATCAAGGAAAAGCAGGAAATCAATTAGGCAGGCTGCACAGAGTTAAAATAAGCAGTTAACGCACGTAGACATGGGATATTAGACTAAACAGGATAATCACACATGCTGGTATAACTCAATTAAAATGAAAACATGTCACTACTTAGTGAAAAAAATCGGGTTTTACATCAAATAACCCGTGTACGCACTAGTCACCTCACGTACACAACACTCACATATCACAACAACACCAAATCCTAAGGGGATTTCTCCCACACAAGGTTAGGTAAGCCACTTACCTCGAACCAAGCTCAATCAATCAGTAACAATGCCCTTTTCCACGAATATCCGACTCCGAATGGCCCAAATCTAGTCAAAATCAATTACATACCATAAATACAACTATAAGAAATTAATCTAATTAATGAAATCAAAGATAAAGCAAGAATTTAGAAAATCGCCCCCAAAAGTCGACCGGGGCCCACGTATCTGAATCGGGTAAAAGTCATAAAATATGAACACCCATTCACTCACGAGTTCACTCGTACCAAAATTATCCAAATCCGATATCAAAATCCGAATCAAAACTCAAAAATTTATTTGAAGAACTTCTCCCATTTATTTCCAATTTTTTCAATCAAATTCCTTAATTAAAGGATGGAATTAATGGTAGATTAGTAATATAACCATAAATGGGTTAACAATCGTTACCCAAAAGCTTCCTCTGAAAATATCCCAAATTATCGCCCAAATCCGAACTCTCAAAGTCCCAAAATGAAAATGAGACCAAACCCTCGAAATTCCTTCTTTTCTGTCCAGCAATCTCGCACACGCGGGCTTCCAGTCACACATGCGACGCCGCACCTGCAGAAATTTCCTCGCATATATGGAAATGACTTAAGGGGGTTGGGTCCGTATCTACGAGCAAGGGGCCGCACCTGCGCGCCCGCTCCTACAGATACCTTCCGCAATCCATACGCTCCAGGCCCCGTCCGCTTCTGCGCTCCATCTTCCGCAGATGCGGCTCCGCTTCTGCGGGCCAATCTCGCACGGATGCCAATAGACCAAGCTTGGCCAAACCACACCTATGCTCCTCCTTCCGCACGTGCGAGTCCGCACCTGCGGTGGGAAAACACCAGAAACCAGAAAACTTCAGCAATCTACATAAGTCCAAATTCAATTTGTAAAGCATCTGAAACACACCCGAGGCCCCCAGTACCTCAACCAAATATACCAACAAGTCCTAAAATATCACACGAATTTAGTCGAGCTTTTAAATCACATCAAACAACGCTAAAAACACGAATTATACATCGATTCAAGCCTAATGAACTTTAAAGTTTCAAACTTCTACAACTGATGCCGAAACCTATCAAATCAAGTCCGATTGACCTCAAATTTTGCACACAAGTCATATTCACCATTTCGGACCTACTCCAACTTCCGAAATCAGAATCCGACCCCGATATTAAAAAGTCCACTTCCGATCAAAATCTTTAAAAAATTCGACTTTCGCCATTTCAAGCCTAAATCAGCTACAGACCTCAAATACGCAATCCGGACATGCTCCCGAGTTCAAAATCACCCAACGGAGCTAACGGAACTGACGAAACTCTATTCCGGAGTTGTATTCATATAGTTCTAACTATGGTCAAAATCCTAGAACTTAAGCTTCCGTTTTAGGGACTAAGTGTCCCAAAACACTCCGTGCCCACGAACAAAACCTCTCAACAAGTCACATAAGCAAAAACAGATATGGGGAAAATAGTAAATAAGGGGTCGGGGCTATTACTCTCAAAATGACCGACCGGGTCGTTACATCCTCCCCTTCTTAAAATAATCATTCATCCTCGAGCGAGCGTAGAGACATACCTGAAGTGGTGAAAAGATGAAGATAACGGCTACGCATATCGTGCTTGGTCTCCCAATTCGCCTCCTTAACAGGCTGACCCCTCCGCTGAACCTTCATGGAAGCAACGTTCTTTCACCTCAGCTTTTGAACCTGCCTGTCCAAAATAGCCACTGCTCCTCAAAATAAGATAGATCCTTGTCCAAATGGACTGAGCTGAAATCCAGCACAAGAGATGGATCATTGTGATACTTCCGGAGCATAGAAACATGGAATACCGAATGAACTCCTGCTAGATTGGGAGGTAAGGAAAGCACATAAGCAACCTCCCTAACACGCCGCAACACCTCAAAGGGACCAATAAACCTTGGGCTCAGCTTGACCTTCTTCCCGAACCTCATAACACCCTTCATAGGCGAAACCCGGAGCAAGACCCGCTCTTCAACCATGAATGCAACATCGCGAACCTTCCCATCCGCATAACTCTTCTGTCTGGACTGGGCTGTGCAAAGTCAATCCTGAATTACCTTCACCTTATCCAGGGTATCCTGAACCAAGTCTGTACCCAATAATCTAGCCTCGCCCGACTCGAACCAACCCACTGGAGACCGACACCGCCTACCATACATAGCCTTATTCGGTGCCATCTGGATGCTCGACTGATAATTGTTGTTGTAGGAAAACTCCGCAAGTGGCAAGAACTGATCCCAAGAACCTCCAAAATCGATCACACACATACGGAGCATATCCTCTAATATCTGAATAGTGTGCTCGGATTGTCTGTCTGTCTGGGGGTGAAATGATGTGCTCAGCTTCACTCGAGTACCCAACTCATGTTGTATGGCCCTCCAAAACCGTAAGGTAAACTGCGTACCTTGGTCAGAGATGATAGATACAGGTACGCCATGAAGCCTGACGATCTCACGGATATAAATTCGAGCCAACTGTTCGGAATAATAGGTAGTCATCACAGGAAGGAAATGAGCTGACTTGGTCAGCCTATCCACAATCACCCAAACTGCATCAAACTTTCGCTGAGTCCGTGGAAGCCCAAAAACGAAATCCATAGTGATCATCTCCCATTTCCACTCCGGAATCTTTAACTTCTAAAGTAACCCACCCGGCCGGTGATGCTCATATTTCACTTGCTGGCAATTTAGACACCGAGCTACATACTCCACTATGTCCTTTTTCATCCTCCTCCACCAGTAATGTTGCCTCAAGTCCTGGTACATCTTCGCAGCACCAGGATGAATGGAGTATCGCGAGCTGTGAGCCTCTTGGAGAATCAACTCACGCAAACCATCTACATTGGGCACATATAGGCTGCCCTGCATCCTCAATACACCAGCATCCCCAATAGTGACCTCCTTAGCATCACTTGTTGGACCGTGTTCTTAAGGACAAGTAGATGGGAGTCATCATACTGACGCTCCCTGATACGATCATAAAGAGAAGACCGAGAGACCACACAAGCCAATACTCGACTCGGCTCAGAAATATCTAATCTCACAAACTGGCTGGCTAGGGCCTGAACATCCAACGCCAATGGACTCTCTGCTGCTGGTAGATATGTTAAAATCCCCAAACTCTCTGCCCGGCGACTCAAAGCATCGGTCACCATATTGGCTTTCCCCGTATGGTATAAAATGGTGATATCATAATCCTTAGGAAGCTCTAACCACCTCTGCTGATGCAAGTTATGATCCTTTTGCTTGAACAGATGCTGCAAACTCCAATGATCGGTGTAAATCTCATAAGGGACACCGTACAAATAGTGCCGTCAAATCTTCAAGGCATGAACAATATCTGCTAAAAGCTCGTGGACAAGATAGTTTTTTTTTCATGCACCTTCAGTTCTCTGGACACGTAGGCAATACTAATACTGGGGCTGTAGTCAAATCCGCGATGCATCACAATACCGCGCCGAGACCAATCCGCGATGTATCACAATATACAGTATAAGACCCCGAACTGTAGGCAATACTAAAACTGGGGCTGTAGTCAAAGCTATCTTGAGCTTCTAAAAGCTCTCCTCACACTCCTTTGTCCACCTGAACAAAGCACCCTTCTGGGTCAGCCTGGTCATAGGTACTGCAATAGATGAGAAACCCTCTACAAATCGATGGTAATACCCCGCCAAACCAAAAAAACTCCAGATCTCCATAGCTGATGACGGTCTAGGCCAACTCTGCACTGCTTCCACCTTCTTCGGATCCACCTTGATCCCATCACTCGATACTACATGACCCAAGAATGCCACTGAGTCTATCCAAAACTCACACTTTGAAAATTTTGCATATAACTTCTTTTCTCTCAAGGTCTGAAGCACAGTCCTCAGGTGTTGCTCAAGATCCTCCCGAGTCCGGGAGTACACCAGAATGTCATCAATAAACATAATGACGAATGAGTCAAGATAGGGCCGAAACACACTGTGCATCAAGTGCATAAAAGCTGTTGGGGCATTGGTCATCCCAAAAGACATCACAAGGAACTCGTAGTGACCATACCGAATCCTGGAAGCAGTCTTCGGGACATCTGGCTCCCGAATCTTCATCTGATGATAGCCAGAACGTAAATCAATCTTGGAAAACACCTTGGCACCCTGTAGCTAATCAAATAAATCATCAGTACGAGGCAATGGATACTTGTTCTTCACTATAACTTTGTCAGTTGGCGATAATCAATGCACATACGTATAAAACCATCCTTCTTCTTCACAAATAAGACTGGAGCACCCCAAGGTGGCACACTGGGCCGAATGAATCCCTTATCAAGCAACTCCTATAACTGCTCCTTCAACTCCTTCAACTCAGGAGGAGCCATATGGTATGGAGGAATAGAGATAGGTTGAGTGCCCGGTAATAAATCAATGCCAAAATCAATATCTCTGTCGGGCAGCATGCCGGAAGATCAGCTGGAAACACATCTGGAAAGTCCCTCACTACTGGGACTAATTCAACTGTAGGGGTATCAATACTAACATCTCTCACATAAGCTAGATACGCATTACACCCCTTCTCAACCATTTGTTGAGCTTTAAGAAATGAAATAACTCTGCTGGGAGTATACTCTAAGGTACCTCTCCACTCTAATCGAGGTAATCCTGGCATAGACAGTGTCACGGTCTTAGCGTGACAATCAAGAATAGCATAAAGGGGAGACAACCAGTCCGTGCCCAAGATAATATCAAAGTCTACCACACTGAGCAATAATAAATCGGCTATGGTCTCAAAACCACTAAGAGCAATCAAACACGACTGATACACGCAGTCCACAATAAGAGAATCTCCCACAGGAGTAGACACATAAACAAGGGAACTCAAGGAATCCCGAGATACACCCAAATACGGGGCAAAATAAGAGGACACATAGGAATATGTAGAGCCTGGAACAAATAAGACCGATGCGTCTCTATGACAGACCGGAACAATACCTTTAATGACAAAGTCGGAAGCAACTGCCTTTGTACGAGCCGGAAGAGCATAATATCTGGCCTGGCCTCCCCCTCTAGGGCGACCTCGACCTCCCCGACCTCCACCTCGAGCTGGCTGAGTAGGTGGGGCGGTAGTTGGTGCTGGAATTATAGCCTAAGGACCCGGTAGACCACGCGGTGTCTGAGAAGTCTGTGGAGGTGCACCCCTCCTAAATCTGGGGCAATCCCTCACCATATGGCAGGTGTCTCCACACTCTAAACAAGCCCTCGGAGGGCATAGCTGTTGTGACTGGCTCGGGCCAGGTCTGCTGGACTGACCGCTAAAAGCACCCCATGCAGGAGGTGTACTAGATATTGCCGGTGCATAATAAGGCTTCTGGGGCCTAGAAGGGACAAGAATACCACTGGCGGCTGGAAGAGCTGAATGAACGGGGCGACTCCCATAGCCCCTACCATGGCGAACTGTAGCTGGGGAACGAGTACCGCTATAAGTGCCAGACTCTCGTGACCTATTGGCCTCCCTCTCCTCTCTCTCCCGAGCAAGCATACCCTTCAATCTCCTAGCAATACTCACAACCTGCTGGTAAGAAATATCCATCTCCAACTTTCGGGCGATGCTAAGCCTGATACTAGGGTGGAGTCCCTCAATAAACCGACGAACCCTCTCCCGAACTATGGCAACCAAGGTTGGTGCATGTCGGGACAAATGACTGAAGCAAACTGCATACTCTGATACAGTCATAGCAACCTGGCACAACACACCTCTACTGATAGGCTACTCCTCTAAGTTGGAATGCAGTAAAAGAAACCCCACTCGACTCTGCTACACCCATAGTGCGAAGAATACGGTGACACTCCTCCAGAAAATCATGGGCATCCTCTGACGCCAATCCGCTGAAGGTAGGAGGGTGGTACTTCTTGTACCTATCAAGTTTGAGCTGTTCCGCCTCAGAAACTGCTACCCTAACCTCGGGCTGAGCTGGAGCTACTGGCTGCATCGGTATAATCTCTGGAACCTGGTCGACCTAAACCCGCTGCTCTGGAGTACAGGCGACAGGAGTCTGTGCTCCTCCTCCGGCCTAAGATGTAGCAAGAGCAAGTGGAATCAATTTAGTCTGAGCTAAGGTGCTGAACATGCTCAGAAACTGGGTTAGAGTCTCTTGGAGGGCTGGTGCAGCAACATGTATTCAGGTGTCTGCCCTCCAACTGGAGCTACTAGGGGCTCCTCTGTGACAGCTCGTGCGGGTGCTCTGGATGCACTGCGTGGACATCCTCGGCGTCTACCCCATCCTCTCGCGGCTCTAGTAGGGAGCGTAGGTGCCTGGTCATCAGATCCACATGTACGTGTCCTCTCCATCTATGAGAGAATAGAATACAGAAGATTAGAATTCCGAAGTCAACAATTTCGCACGATAAGGAATCAAATAAGTGAAATTTTTCCTAACAGTTTCATAGCCTCCCGAAGATAAATGCAGACGTCTCTGTACCGATCCGTAAGACTCTACTAAACTTACTTGTGACTCACGACACCTATGAATCTAGAGCTCTGATACCAACTTGTCACGACCCAATTCTCCCTCCGTAAGACGTCGTGACGGCACCTAGTCTCTACGACTAGGTAAGCCTAACAAATTGCGAAAATGACAAAAATAGAAGTAAAACTTAACAACTAACTGCAACAGATAACAAAATAACTGGTAACAATGCCGCCCGACATGTACAATAACCAACACTCTAGTAATACACGGTATTCCCAAAACCCGAAACATCATAAGTCACAAGCTACATAAAGAAAACTAGTATCTCTATACACCAGAGTCTAACAAAAGAAGTACGGAAGGTAAATGACATAGGAGAGAATAGAGGGAGACTCTGAGGTCTGCGGACACGACAGATGTACCTTGAAATCTCCGTACAGCAGCAAGCACTCTCAGCTAATAGCGGGGTTGATAAGAAGTACCTGGATCTGCATACAAAACATGTGCAGAAGAGTAGCATGAGTACACCACAACGGTACCTAGTAAGTGCCAAGCCTAACTTCGGTAGAGTAGTGACGAGGTCAGGTCAGGTCAGAGCCCTATTGCGATATAATAATAAGACATATGATATAATAAAATGAAGTAAAACGGAGAAAATAACATAAAGTATTCACAAAGCAGTAACAACACCGCACAATGATATAACAACAGGGGCGCTCCCGAGATACCGTCTCGTAGTCCCAAAAGTAAATACCCAATAGGGGATCTCCCGAGATACCGTCTAGTATTCCCAAAAGTAAATATGCGAGGAGATCTCTCGAGGTACTTCCTCGTAGTCTCAAAAGTACTGCCTCGTAGTCTCAAAAGTAAATATGCAGGGAGAACTTCCGAGGTACCGCCTCGTAGTCTCAAAAGTAAATGTGCAGGGAGAACTCCCGAGGTACCGCCTCGTAGTCTCAAAAGTAAATATGCAGGGAGAACTCCCGAGGTACTGCCTCGTAGTCTCAAAAGTAAACACACAACTCAACCGATAAATACAATAGTTAATAGTAAAAATTCTACAGTTAAGACTGATAAAGATCAAGAAAAAGCAGGAAATCAATTAGGCATGTTGCACAGAGTTCGAATAAGCAGTTAAAGCATGTAGACATGGGATATTAGACTAAACAGGATAACTACACATATTGGTATAACTCAATTAAAATGAAAACTGGTCACTACTCAGTGAAAACAATCAGGTTATACAACAAATAACTCGTGTACGCACTCGTCACCTCACGTACACGATGCTCACATATCACAACAGTACCAAATCCTATGGGAATTTTCCTGACACAAGGTTAGGCAAGCCAATTACCTCGAACCAAGCTCAATCAATCGGTAACAATACCCTATCCACGAATATTCGACTCAGTTTCTGCGCTCCATGTTCCGCAGATGCGGCTCCGCTTCTGCGGGCCAATCTCGCACTTGTGCCCATAGACCAAGCTTGACCAAACCACACCTGCTCTCCTCCTTCCTCACGTGCGAGTCTGCACCTGCGGTCTCCCCACCGCAGGTGCGAAAACACTAGAGACCATAAAACTTTAGCAATTTGCATAACTCCAAATTCAATCCGTAAAGCATCCAAAACACACCCGAGGCCCTCGAACCTCAACCAAATATACCAACAAGTCCTAAAACATCATACAAATTTAGTCGAGCCTCTAAATCACATAAAACAACGCTAAAAACACAAATTACACATCGATTCAAGCCTAATGAACTTTAAAGTTTCAAACTTCTACAACTGATGCTGAAACCTATCAAATCAAGTCCGATTGACCTCAAATTTAGCACACAAGTCATATTCAACATTTTGGACCTACTCCAACTTCTGTAATCGGAATTCGACCCCGATATCAAAAAGTCCACTTTCGGTTAAAATCTCCAAAAAATTCAACTTTTGTCATTTCAAGCCTAAATCAGCTACAAGCCTCAAATACGCAATCCGGACACGCTCTTGAGTCCAAAATCACCCAATGGAGCTAACAGAACCGTCGAAACTCCATTCTGGAGTCGTCTTCACATAGTTCTAACTACGGTCAAAATCCTAGAACTTAAGCTTCCGTTTTAGGGACTAAGTATTACAAAACACTCCGAACCCACGAACAAAACCTCCCAATAAGTCACATAAGAAGAAAAAGATAAGAGGAAAACAATAAATAGGGGATCGGGGCTATTACTCTCAAAACGACCGGCCGGGTCGGTACAGGCCTGATACAGGCGGGCAGCCCCGATCCCGAACAATAAAGCCTATAAGGCCTGCTGCGACGTGCAACTCGATCCCATAATAATAATAATAATAATAATAATAATAATAATAATATATACAAAGCCAATATGGCATACTGCGGCGCGCAGCTCGATCTCATAATATCCTCTTAATGGACGAATATGATAGAGTGTGAAATGTATTTTTTTAGACAATTAATTCAACAGCAACACGACCACATGGGTCCCAAAATATTGGCACGTAGCTTAAATATGATCTTTAATAAGAGCCTCGGCTCAATTTCTCTAACACGTGGAACATGTTCAGATAATAACATGATTCATAAATTTTACAACTGCACAAGATTTATTCAAAATACAATTTTTATGGTGCAAGTCCACATGCTCATCACATATCGTGTGTGTCACCTTCAAACAATTTATATCATACCAAATTCAGGGATTCATACCCTCAGAACCAAGTTTAGAAGTGTTACTTACCTCAAACCGTGTAATTCTTTATTCCTCTAGGCCCTTGCCTCGTTAATTGGTGTCCAAACGCCTCGAATCTAGTCACAAATTATTCTATTTAGTCAATAAAATTTATTGGAATTAATTCTATAAGAAAATACTAATTTTCCATCAAAATCCGAAATTTAGCTCAAAAATCGACAGTAGGCCCACATCTCGGAACCCGACAAAAGTTACAAAATATGAACACACGTCCAACCACAAGTCCAACCATACAAATTTTACCAAATTCCGACATCAACTCGAC